>NC_056439.1:51567769-51572769 GCF_018296145.1 Oncorhynchus tshawytscha | reverse complement strand
ATTGAGGTAGTGCTGTAGTGGTATTGTAATGGTACTGTAGTAGTATTGGGTTAGTACTGCGGTGGTACTGTAGTAGTACTGTGGTGGTACTGTAGTAGTATTGAGGTAGTACTGTAGTAGTATTGAGGTAGTACTGTAGTAGTATTGAGGTAGTAGTGTAGTGGTACTGCAGTATTGAGGTAGTACTGTAATATTGAGGTAGTACTGTAGTAGTATTGAGGTAGTGCTGTAGTGGTATTGTAATGGTACTATAGTATAATTGAGGTAGTGCTGTAGTGGTATTGTAATGGTACTGTAGTAGTATTGGGTTAGTACTGTGGTGGTACTGTAGTAGTATTGAGGTAGTACTGTAGTGGTATTGTAATAGTATTGAGGTAGTAATGTAGTGGTACTGTAGTATTGAGGTAGTACTGTAGTGGTATTGTAGTATTGAGGTAGTGCTGTAGTGGTATTGTAGTGGTACTGTAGTAGTATTGAGGTAGTACTGTAGTGGTATTGTAGTAGTATTGAGGTAGTACTGTAATGGTACTGTAGTATTGAGGTAGTACTGTAGTGGTATTGTAATGGTACTGTAGTAGTATTGAGGTAGTACTGTAGTGGTATTGTAATGGTACTGTAGTAGTATTGAGGTAGTAGTGTAGTGGTACTGTAGTATTGAGGTAGTAGTGTAGTGGTATTGTAATAGTATTTTAACGGTACTGTAGTAGTACTGTAGTATTGAGGTAGTACTGTAGTGGTACTGTAGTATTAAGGTAGTACCGTAGTGGTATTGTAATGGTCCTGTAGTAGTACTGTAGTAGAATTGAGGTAGTACTGTAGTAGTATTGAGGTAGTACTGTAGTGGTATTGTAGTAGTACTGAGGTAGTACTGAAGTGGTATTGTAATGCTACTGTAGTATCGGGGTAGTACTGTAGTATTGAGGTAGTACTGTAGTACTGAGGTAGTGCTGTAGTATTGAGGTAGTACTGTAGTGGTATTGTAATGGTACTGTAGTATTGAGGTAGTAGTGTAGTATTGAGGTAGTACTGTAGTACTGAGGTAGTACTGTAGTATTGAGGTAGTACTGTAGTGGTATTGTAATGGTACTGTAGTATTGAGGTGGTAGTGTAATATTGAGGTAGTAGTGTAGTACTGAGGTAGTACTGTAGTACTGAGGTAGTAGTGTAGTATTGAGGTAGTAGTGTAGTATTGAGGTAGTAGTGTAGTGGTACTGTAGTATTGAGGTAGTAGTGTAGTATTGAGGTAGTACTGTAGTATTGAAGTGGTACTGTAGTATTGAGGTAGTAGTGTAGTAGTACTGTAGTATTGAGGTAGTAGTGTAGTGGTACTGTAGTATTGAGGTAGTACTGTAGTATTGTGGTAGTAGTGTAGTATTGTAGTAGTACTGCAGTGGTACTGTAGTATTGAGGTAGTACCTCGTAGCTGAATAATGCTGCTGATGTACTCCTCCAGTCTGCCTCGTAGCTCAGGGTCGTTCTCAAAGTCATAGAAATGATGTTCCACCCACTGACGGAAAACATTCAGGACCCTGAGAGAGAGACACACGAATGATCAGTCAAATTAATTTATAAAGCACTTTTTAGATCAATAGTTATCACTGTGATTTAAAAAAAAATATCGTATTTTGAGAGATGCCACAGTAGAAAGTCGTAAGGTTAGGGCCACAGGAATGGTGATGATGGACCGCCCCTGATTGGACAGCGGGAGGGTGCGATGGACTCTGATTGGACAGCGGGATGGTGCGATGGACTCTGATTGGACAGTGGGATGTACTCTGATTGGACAGTGGAATGTACTCTGATTGGACAGTGGAATGTACTCTGATTGGACAGTGGAATGTACTCTGATTGGACAGTGGAATGTACTCTGATTGGACAGTGGAATGTACTCTGATTGGACAGTGGAATGTACTCTGATTGGACAGTGGGACGGAGTCTGATTGGACAGTGGGAAGGAGTCTGATTGGACAGTGGGAAGGAGTCTGATTGGACAGTGGGAAGGAGTCTGATTGGACAGTGGGACAGTGGGAAGGAGTCTGATTGGACAGTGGGAAGGAGTCTGATTGGACAGTGGGAAGGAGTCTGATTGGACAGTGGGACAGTGGGAAGGAGTCTGATTGGACAGTGGGAAGGAGTCTGATTGGACAGTGGGAAGGAGTCTGATTGGACAGTGGGACAGTGGGAAGGAGTCTGATTGGACAGTGGGAAGGAGTCTGATTGGACAGTGGGACAGTGGGAAGGAGTCTGATTGGACAGTGGGACAGTGGGAAGGAGTCTGATTGGACAGTGGGAAGGAGTCTGATTGGACAGTGGGAAGGAGACTTGATTGGACAGTGGTGATTATACCGGAGTTGGACGGGTTGGACGTACTCCCTCCGGAACCTCTGTAGCTCTGCAGCCATTGGCTGATCTCCGTTCCATAGCGCCTGCTTGTCTGCCTCGGTGGGCTCCGGCTCTGGGATCTCAATCCTGTGTGTCAACAATAGAAACCACAGAACAGAGAACACAGACAACCAAAGCTTTATACAGGGGACATCAGATCTGAAGGACAAAACAGAACTAGCAGACTTTTAATTTAAATTTTATTTAACCTTTATTTATAACTTGGAAAGTCAGTTAAGAACAAATTCTTATTTACAATCATGGCCTACACCGGCCAAACCCGGACGATGCTGGGCCAATTGGGACTCCAAATCACGGCCGGCTGTGATACAGCCTGGATTCGAACCAGGGTGTCTGTTGTGACGCCTCTTGCACTGAGATGCAGTGCCTTAGACCACTGTGCCACTCGGGAGCCCAGACAACACAGCATATTACCATCAACAGGTTAGGAGCCAGGATACAGTCATAGGCTGAGTGACAAATGGCCCTATATAGGGCACTACTTTAGACCAGGGGTCCACGGGGCTCTACTTCAGACCGGGGGTCCACGGGGCTCTACTTTAGACCGGGGGTCCACGGGGCTCTACTTCAGACCGGGGTCAACGGGGCTCTACTTCAGACCGGGGTCAACGGGGCTCTACTTTAGACCGGGGTCCACGGGGCTCTACTTTAGACCGGGGTCCACGGGGCTCTACTTCAGACCGGGGTCAACGGGGCTCTACTTCAGACCGGGGTCCACGGGGCTCTACTTCAGACCGGGGTCCACGGGGCTCTACTTCAGACCGGGGTCCACGGGGCTCTACTTTAGACCGGGGTCCACGGGGCTCTACTTTAGACCGGGGTCCACAGGGCTCTACTTTAGACCGGGGGTCAACGGGGCTCTACTTTAGACCGGGGGTCCACGGGGCTCTACTTTAGACCGGTGGTCCACGGGGCTCTACTCTTCAAACCAGGGGGTCCATACTTCTGATATTGATTACTGAATAGTTGGGAAAGAGCTGGGAAGAAAGGCATTTCACTGTACCTGTGCGCGTGACAATAAAACTTTTAAAAAATGCCTTGGCCCCTGCACAAACACAACACACTGGTAAGCAGGTCCGACCTACCTGTCTATCAGGAGGCCGAGGAGCTCGTGGGGCTTGCAGAAGGACCGGTAGGTGGTCAGAAAAGTGCGCACAAAGTTGGGATCTAAAGGACGGCAGAAACGTGTATTGAATCATAACACTTGCATCATAAATAATCACATTTCTTTGTATTTGTAATAACATCAAATGGATCAGAAATACAGTGTAGACATTGTTCATGTTGTAAATGACTATTGTAGCTGGAAACGACTGATTTTTAATGGAATATCTACATAGGTGTACAGAGGCCCATTATCAGGAGTGGGAGGCCCCGGTGCACAACTGAGCTTTTCCAGCTACAATAGTCATTTACAACATTAACAATGTCTACACTGTATTTCTGATCAATTTGATGCAATTTTGCAATGGACAAAAAAAATTTGCTTTTCTTTCAAAAACAAGGACATTTCTAAGTGACCCCAAACTTTTGAAGTGTGTGTGTGTGTTTCTATATATTTATACACACACACACACACACACACACACACACACACACAGCAAAAAAATAAATGTCCCTTTTTCAGGACACTGTCTTTCAAAGATAATTCGTAAAAATCCAAGTAACTTCACAGATCTTCATTGTAAAGGGTTAAACACTGTTTCCCAGGCTTGTTCACTGAACCATAAACAAGCAATGAACATGCACCTGTGGAACGGTCGTTAAGACACTAACAGCTTACAGAAGGTAGGCAATTAAGGTCACAGTTATGAAAACTTAGAACACTAAAGAGGCCTTTCTACTGACTCTGAAAAACACACAAAGAAAGATACCCAGGGTCCCTGCTCATCTGCGTGAACGTGTCTTAGGCATGCTGTAAGGAGGCATGAGGACTGCAGATGTGGCCAGGGCAATAAATTGCAATGTCCATACTGTGAGACGCCTAAGACAGCGCTACAGGGAGACAGGACGGACAGCTGATCGTCCTCATAGTGGCAGAACACATGTAACAACACCTGCACAGGATCGGTACATCCGAACATCACACCTGCGGGACAGGTACAGGATGGCAACAACAACTGCCCGAGTTACACCAGGAACGCACAATCCCTCCATCAGTAACAACGTCACCTATGGGCAGAAACCCACCGTCGCTGGACCAGACAGGACTGGAAAGAAGTGCTCGTCATTGACGAGTCGGGTTTTTGTCTCACCAGGGGTGATGGTCAGATTCACGTTTAATGTCGAAGGAATGAGCGTTACACCGCGGCCTGTACTCTGGAGCGGGATCGATTTGGAGGTGGAGGGTCCGTCATGGTCTGGGGCGGTGTGTCACAGCATCATCGGACTGAGCTTGTTGTCATTGCAGGCAATCTCAATGCTGTGTATTACAGGGAAGACATCCTCCTCCCTCATGTGGTACCCTTCCTGCAGGCTCATCAACCCTCCAGCATGACAATGCCACCAGCCATACTGCTCGTTCTGTATGTGATTTCCTGCAAGACAGGAATGTCAGTGTTCTGCCACGGCCAGCGAAGAGCACGTCGGGGACCTGT
>NC_056439.1:51382769-51562769 GCF_018296145.1 Oncorhynchus tshawytscha | reverse complement strand
CTGTAGAGACAGACATTACATATTACTGTAGAGACAGACAACATTACATACTACTGTAGAGACAGACACCAGCATTACATACTACTGTAGAGACAGACACCATTACCATACTACTGTAGAGACAGACACCATACATACTACTGTAGAGACAGACACCAGCATACATTACTGTAGAGACAGACACCATTACATACTACTGTAGAGACAGACACCATTACATACTACTGTAGAGACAGACACCATTACATATTACTGTAGAGACAGACACCATTACATACTACTGTACAGACACCATTACATATACTGTAGAGACAGACATTACATATTACTGTAGAGACAGACACCACATACACTGTAGAGACAGATATTACTACTACTGTAGAGACAGACACCATGACATATTACTGTAGAGACAGACATGACATATTACTGTAGAGACAGACAGACATGACATACTACTGTAGAGACAGACATTACTACTTACTGTAGAGACAGACACCAACATAACATATTACTGTAGAGACAGACACCATTACATATTACTGTAGAGACAGACACCATTACATATTACTGTAGAGACAGACACCATTACATATTACTGTAGAGACAGACACCATTACATATTACTGTAGAGACAGACACAGATTACATACTACTGTAGAGACAGACACCAACATACATACTACTGTAGAGACAGACACCATTACATATTACTGTAGAGACAGACACCAACATTACATACTACTGTAGAGACAGACAGACATACTACTGTAGAGACAGACACCATTACATATTACTGTAGAGACAGACATTACATATTACTGTAGAGAGAGACACAACATTACATATTACTGTAGAGACAGACATTACATATTACTGTAGAGACAGACAACATGACATATTACTGTAGAGACAGACATTACATATTACTGTAGAGACAGACAACATTACATATTACTGTAGAGACAGACAACATTACATATTACTGTAGAGACAGACATTACATATTACTGTAGAGACAGACAACAACACTACATATTACTGTAGAGACAAACATTACATATTACTGTAGAGACAGACAACAACATTACATATTACTGTAGAGACAGACATGGCATATTACTGTAGAGACAGACAACAACACTACATATTACTGTAGAGACAGACATGACATATTACTGTAGAGACAGACATGACATATTACTGTAGAGACAGACATGACATATTACTGTAGAGACAGACATGACATATTACTGTAGAGACAGACATGACATATTACTGTAGAGACAGACAACATTACATATTACTGTAGAGACAGACATTACATATTACTGTAGAGACAGACATGACATATTACTGTAGAGACAGACATGACATATTACTGTAGAGACAGACATGACATATTACTGTAGAGACAGACATTACATATTACTGTAGAGACAGACAACAACATTACATTACTGTAGAGACAGACACCAACATGACATATTACTGTAGAGACAGACATGACATATTACTGTAGAGACAGACATGACATATTACTGTAGAGGCAGACATTACATATTACTGTAGAGACAGACAACATTACATATTACTGTAGAGACAGACATTACATATTACTGTAGAGACAGACAACATGACATATTACTGTAGAGACAGACATTACATATTACTGTAGAGACAGACAACACATACATTACTGTAGAGACAGACACCAACATGACATATTACTGTAGAGACAGACAACATTACATATTACTGTAGAGACAGACAACATTACATATTACTGTATTACATATTACTGTAGAGACAGACAACAACACTTACTGTAGAGACAGACATTACATATTACTGTAGAGACAGACACCAACATGACATATTACTGTATATTACTGTAGAGACAGACATGACATATTACTGTAGAGACAGACATTACATATTACTGTAGAGACAGACAACAACATTACATATTACTGTAGAGACAGACACCAACATTACATATTACTGTAGAGACAGACACAAACATTACATATTACTGTAGAGACAGACAACATTACATATTACTGTAGAGACAGACAACATTACATATTACTGTAGAGACAGACACAACATTACATATTACTGTAGAGACAGACAACATTACATATTAATGTAGAGACAAACAACAACATTACATATTACTGTAGAGACAGACAACAACATTACATATTACTGTAGAGACAAAGACAACCTAGAGACAGAGAGGACAGGAGAGACGGGGTCCCTCTGCTATGGACTGAAGAAAATGTAAAAACCATGTATGATAGAGAGAGAGAGAGAGAGAGAGAGAGAGGGAGGGGAGAGAGAGGGAGGGGGGGAGAGAGAGAGAGAGAGAGGGAGGGGGAGAGAGAGAGGAGACGAATGAACAGATGACCACCGGGAGAGGAGTGGTGGAGGACAGAAAAAAGTTGAAGGGATGACCAGAAGTGGTGAGAGGGAAGGAGGAGAGGCAGGGTAACTTGAGAAGGGGTTGTTATATAGTATCCCCCCTCCTGCTCCCTAGTAGGGGTTGTTATACAGTATCCTCCCTCCTGCTCCCTAGTAGGGGTTATTATACAGTATCCCCCCTCCTGCTCCCTAGTAGGGGTTGTTATATAGTATCCCCCTCCTGCTCCCTAGTAGGGGTTGTTATATAGTATCCCCCTCCTGCTCCCTAGTAGGGGTTGTTATATAGTATCCCCCTCCTGCTCCCTAGTAGGGGTTGTTATGTAGTATCCCCCTCCTGCTCCCTAGTAGGGGTTGTTATATAGTATCCCCCTCCTGCTCCCTAGTAGGGGTTGTTATACAGTATCCTCCCTCCTGCTCCCTAGTAGGGGTTGTTATATAGAATCCTCCCTCCTGCTCCCTAGTAGGGGTTGTTATACAGTATCCTCCCTCCTGCTCCCTAGTAGGGGTTGTTATACAGTATCCCCCTCCTGCTCCCTAGTAGGGGTTGTTATACAGTATCCCCCTCCTGCTCCCTAGTAGGGGTTGTTATATAGTATCCCCCTCCTGCTCCCTAGTAGGGGTTGTTATATAGTATCCCCCTCCTGCTCCCTAGTAGGGGTTGTTATATAGTATCCCCCTCCTGCTCCCTAGTAGGGGTTGTTATATAGTATCCCCCCCTCCTGCTCCCTAGTAGGGGTTGTTATATAGTATCCCCCTCCTGCTCCCTAGTAGGGGTTGTTATATAGTATCCCCCTCCTGCTCCCTAGTAGGGGTTGTTATATAGTATCCTCCCTCCTGCTCCCTAGTAGGGGTTGTTATACAGTATCCCCCTCCTGCTCCCTAGTAGGGGTTGTTATATAGTATCCCCCTCCTGCTCCCTAGTAGGGGTTATATAGTATCCCCCTCCTGCTCCCTAGTAGGGGTTGTTATATAGTATCCCCCTCCTGCTCCCTAGTAGGGGTTGTTATATAGTATCCCCCCTCCTGCTCCCTAGTAGGGGTTGTTATATAGTATCCCTCATCCTGCTCCCTAGTAGGGGTTATATAGTATCCCCCCTCCTGCTCCCTAGTAGGGGTTGTTATATAGTATCCCTCATCCTGCTCCCTAGTAGGGGTTATATAGTATCCCCCTCCTGCTCCCTAGTAGGGGTTGTTATATAGTATCCCCCTCCTGCTCCCTAGTAGGGGTTGTTATATAGTATCCCCCTGTTGCTCCCTTGTAGGGGTTATATAGTATCCCCCTCCTCCTCCCTAGTAGGGGTTGTTATATAGTATCCTCCCTCCTGCTCCCTAGTAGGGGTTGTTATATAGTATCCCCCTCCTGCTCCCTAGTAGGGGTTATATAGTATCCCCCCATCCTGCTCCCTAGTAGGGGTTATATAGTATCCTCCCTCCTGCTCCCTAGTAGGGGTTGTTATATAGTATCCTCCCTCCTGCTCCCTAGTAGGGGTTGTTATATAGTATCCTCCCTCCTGCTCCCTAGTAGGGGTTATATAGTATCCCCAGTAGGGGTTATATAGCCCCCCTCCTGCTCCCTAGTAGGGGTTGTTATATAGTATCCTCCCTCCTGCTCCCTAGTAGGGGTTGTTATAGAATCCCCCTCCTGCTCCCTAGTATAGTATCCCCCCCTCCTGCTCCCTAGTAGGGGTTGTTATATAGTATCCTCCCTCCTGCTCCCTAGTAGGGGTTATATAGTATCCCCCTCCTGCTCCTTAGTAGGGGTTATATAGTATCCCCCATCCTGCTCCCTAGTAGGGGTTGTTATACAGTATCCTCCCTCCTGCTCCCTAGTAGGGGTTGTTATATAGTATCCCCCTCCTGCTCCCTAGTAGGGGTTATATATAGTATCCCCCTCCTGCTCCCTAGTAGGGGTTATATAGTATCCTCCCTCCTGCTCCCTAGTAGGGGTTGTTATAGAATCCCCCTCCTGCTCCCTAGTAGGGGTTATATAGTATCCCCCTGCTCCCTAGTAGGGGTTGTTATATAGTATCCTCCGTCCTGCTCCCTAGTAGGGGTTGTTATAGAATCCCCCCTCCTGCTCCCTAGTAGGGGTTGTTATATAGTATCCTCCCTCCTGCTCCCTAGTAGGGGTTGTTATAGAATCCCCCCTCCTGCTCCCGAGATAGATGATCCTAAATCAATACTCTACTACTTACACTCCACACTACAGCCTCTTCTGGTGCTCTCTCCCTGTCTGTGTGTGTGTGGCGAGACACTCAGACTACAGACTACATAGCCTGCCTGCCCTATACTGTCTGTATGTGGGGAGATATATTGAGTTCTGTCTGTCTGTCTGTCTGTCTGGAGAGATAGTGAGTTCTGTCTGTCGGTCTGTCTGTCTGTGGGGAGAGATATTGAGTTCTGTCTGTCTGTCTTTCTATGTGGGGAGAGATAGTGAGTTCTGTCTGTCTGCCTGCCTGTCTGTCTGTCTGTGGGGAGAGATAGTGAGTTCTGTCTGTCTGTCTGTCTGTGGGGAGAGATATTGAGTTCTGTCTGTCTGTCTGTCTGTCTGTCTGTCTGTCTGGGGAGAGATAGTGAGTTCTGTCTGTCTGTCTGTCTGTCTGTCTGTCTGTCTGTCTGTCTGTCTGTCTGTCTGTCTGTCTGTCTGTCTGTCTGTCTGTCTGTCTGGGGAGAGATAGTGAGTTCTGTCTGTCTGTCTGTCTGTCTGTCTGGGGAGTCTGTCTGTCTGTCTGTCTGTCTGTCTGTCTGTCTGTCTGTCTGTCTGTGGGGAGAGATAGTGAGTTCTGTCTGTCTGTCTGTCTGTCTGTGGGGAGAGATAGTGAGTTCTGTCTGTCTGTCTGTCTGTCTGTCTGTCTGTCTGTCTGTCTGTCTGTCTGTCTGTCTGTCTGTCTGTGGGGAGAGATAGTGAGTTCTGTCTGTCTGTCTGTCTGTCTGTCTGTCTGTGGGGGAGAGACAGTGAGTTCTGTCTGTCTGTCTGTCTGTCTGTCTGTCTGTCTGTGGGGAGAGATAGTGAGTTCTGTCTGTCTGTCTGTCTGTGTGGGGAGAGATAGTGAGTTCTGTCTGTCTGTCTGTCTGTGTGGGGAGAGATAGTGAGTTCTGTCTGTCTGTCTGTCTGTGTGGGGAGAGATAGTGAGTTCTGTAAACACACAGAGATATTCGAGTGGAGCTCCAAACATTGTCAAATGACAAAACAAGAACTATTGCAACAACGTGACCCTCTCTCAGTTTTACCCCAACATCCCCCCTAGTTCATTAAAATAAAAAGGAACAATACAATGAAACACCCCCATGGGAATCACACACACAGCAGTGTACCCTTTCAGATCAGAGGTAGAGAGGCCCCCCTCTCCTCTTTGATCCCTCCTTCCTATCTCCTCCCACCCATCTCCTTCCCTCCCTCCCTCCCTCCTCCTCTCCTCTCCCTCCCTCCCACCCTTCTTCCTCCTCCTCTCCTTCCCCTCCCATCTCCTTCCCTCCCTCTCTCTCTCCTCCTCTCCTTCCCTCCCTCCCACCCATCTCCTTCCTTCCCTCCCTCCCATCTCCTTCCCTTCCCATCTCCTTCCCTCCCTCTCTCTCTCTCCTCCTCTCCTTCCCTCCCCCTCCCTCCCACCCACCCATCTCCTTCCTTCCCTCCTTCCCATCTCCTTCCCTCCCTCTCTCTCTCCTCCTCTCCTTCCCTCCCCCTCCCTCCCACCCACCCATCTCCTTCCTTCCCTCCTTCCCATCTCCTTCCCTCCCATCTCCTTCCCTCCCTCTCTCTCTCTCCTCCCTTCCCTCCCCTCCCTCCCACCCACCCATCTCCTTCCTTCCCTCCCTCCCATGTCCTTCCCCTCCCATCTCCTTCCCTCCCTCTCTCTCTCCTCCTCTCCTTCCCTCCCCCTCCCACCCATCTCCTTCCTTCCTTCCCTCCCTCCCACCCATCTCCTTCCTTCCCTCCCATCTCCTTCCTGTTCTCTCTCTCTCTCTCCTCCTCTCCTTCCAGCTACCCTCCCACCCATCTCCCTCCCACCCCCATCCTTCCTACCCTTTTCCCTCCCTCCCTCTCCCACCACCCCCATCTCCCTCCTTCCCTCCCCTGTACCCTTCCCACCCATCCCCCTCCCTCCTCCTCTCCTTCCCTCCCCCTCTCTCTCTTCCTCCTCTCCCCCTCCCTCTCACCTCTCTCCTTCCCCTACCCTTCCCACCCATCTCCTTCCCTCCCTCCTCCTCTCCTTCCCTCTACCCTCCCATCCATCTGCCTCCTTCCCACCCTCTCTCCCTCCTCCTCTCCCTCCCTCTACCCTTCCCACCCCTCTCTCTCCTCCTCTCCTCCCTCTCTCCTCCAGGAGAGACTGTACGCATCCCATATGTAGCGCACTACGTTTAGACCAGAGCCCAGGGCCCTATATAGTGAATAGGGTGCCATTAGGGACTCTGCAGGGCCTGGGCTATTTTTAAAAGGCCATGTAATTTAGCCACAATACCAGACGCTGCAGAGTGCAGTGGCTGAGTGCTCCACAGACACATCTCTCTGCCAGAGAGCTGGGGAGGAAGGGAGAGGAGGAGGAAGAGGAGAGGAGACAAGGAGAGAAGGGGGAATGAGTGAGATGATGGGAGAATACTAAAAGTAGAAAACGAGAGCGAGAGAGAGAGAGCGAGAGAGAGCGAGAGAAAGAGCGAGCGAGCGAGAGAGAGAGAGAGAGAGAGAAAGAGCGAGCGAGAGAGAGAGAGAGAAAGAGCGAGAGAGAGAGAAAGAGCGAGAGAGAGAGAAAGAGCGAGCGAGAGAGTGAGAGAGAGAAAGAGCGAGCGAGAGAGTGAGCGACTACTGAAGATACACTCCCTGATAGGCTTCTAAATCAATAGCACCTCTAAGCAATCAGTCCTGAGAGCAACTGGTGTTTATGTGTCATTATTCAACTGATGGAACTAATCCTGAATGCTGATTGGTTAAAACCACATTCCAGCCAGTGTCTATTCCACAAGTTACCATCGGCTAAATCTAAGACATTAAAATGCCTATTTACTCTGTTCCATCTGACTGCGCAATCCACTGTCAGCCCAGCCAGGCAATTTATAAACTTGATCGCTACTATAAAAAGCATCTCGACATTATCTCACATCTTTTAGACATTTAGTTTTCAACAGAGGTGATTTGTATAAACCTTGCTGTCCGTCTCGCCGACATTTGCAACATTGTTTCAATATTCAAATTCGATCTCCAACTGTCCCATAGTAATGAGCGTGTTGGGAGTCGGGATGAGACAGACAGAGACAGACAGACAGACAGACAGACAGGCAGGCAGCGTTTCTCAGCCAGTCGAAATCATGAATCATCTGGCATAATTTTTTATGGATATATACAACAAACAAAAAAAGGTAAATTGAAAAAAAAAGGTCAAAAGAAGTCTTTCCAGCTTTAGTTAGAAGTGATTGTGTTAGTGTGTTCTTTCTCAACAACAGCTGTGTTGTTGGCTAGCTTCTGAACAACAGAAGTGATTGTGTTAGCTGTGTTGTTGGCTAGCTGAACAACAGTGATTGTGTTAGGCTAGCTCCTCTGAACAACAGTGATTGTGTTAGCTGTGTTGTTGGCTAGCTCCTCTGAACAACAGTGATTGTGTTAGCTGTGTTGTTGGCTAGCTCCTCTGAACAACAGTGATTGTGTTAGCTGTGTTCGTTGGCTAGCTCCTCTGAACAACAGTGATTGTGTTAGCTGTGTTCGTTGGCTAGCTCCTCTGAACAACAGTGATTGTGTTAGCTGTGTTCGTTGGCTAGCTCCTCTGAACAACAGTGATTGTGTTAGCTGTGTTCGTTGGCTAGCTCCTCTGAACAACAGTGATTGTGTTAGCTGTGTTCGTTGGCTAGCTCCTCTGAACAACAGTGATTGTGTTAGCTGTGTTGTTGGCTAGCTCCTCTGAACAACAGTGATTGTGTTAGCTGTGTTCGTTGGCTAGCTCCTCTGAACAACAGTGATTGTGTTAGCTGTGTTCGTTGGCTGAACAACAGTGATTGTGTTAGCTGTGTTCGTTGGCTAGCTCCTCTGAACAACAGTGATTGTGTTAGCTGTGTTCGTTGGCTAGCTCCTCTGAACAACAGTGATTGTGTTAGCTGTGTTCGTTGGCTAGCTCCTCTGAACAACAGTGATTGTGTTAGCTGTGTTCGTTGGCTAGCTCCTCTCCTCTGAACAACAGTGATTGTGTTAGCTGTGTTCGTTGGCTAGCTCCTCTGAACAACAGTGATTGTGTTAGCTGTGTTCGTTGCTCCTCTGAACAACAGTGATTGTGTTAGCTGTGTTCGTTGGCTAGCTCCTCTGAACAACAGTGATTGTGTTAGCTGTGTTCGTTGGCTAGCTCCTCTGAACAACAGTGATTGTGTTAGCTGTGTTCGTTGGCTAGCTCCTCTGAACAACAGTGATTGTGTTAGCTGTGTTCGTTGGCTAGCTCCTCTGAACAACAGTGATTGTGTTAGCTGTGTTCGTTGGCTAGCTCCTCTGAACAACAGTGATTGTGTTAGCTGTGTTCGTTGGCTAGCTCCTCTGAACAACAGTGATTGTGTTAGCTGTGTTCGTTGGCTAGCTCCTCTGAACAACAGTGATTGTGTTAGCTGTAGCTGTGATTGTGTTAGGCTTGGCTCTCCTCTGAACAACAGTGATTGTGTTAGCTGTGTTCGTTGGCTAGCTCCTCTGAACAACAGTGATTGTGTTAGCTGTGTTCGTTGGCTAGCTCCTCTGAACAACAGTGATTGTGTTAGCTGTGTTCGTTGGCAGCTCCTCTGAACAGCTGTGTTCGTTGGCTAGCTCCTCTGAACAACAGTGATTGTGTTAGCTGTGTTCGTTGGCTAGCTCCTCTGAACAACAGTGATTGTGTTAGCTGTGTTCCTCTGAACGTTGGCTAGCTCCTCTGAACAACAGTGATTGTGTTAGCTGTGTTCGTTGGCTAGCTCCTCTGAACAACAGTGATTGTGTTAGCTGTGTTGTTGGCTAGCTCCTCTGAACAACAGTGATTGTGTTAGCTTGTTCGTTGGCTAGCTGTGTTTGTTGGCTAGCTCCTCTGAACAACAGTGATTGTGTTAGCTGTGTTCGTTGGCTAGCTCCTCTGAACAACAGTGATTGTGTTAGCTGTGTTGTTGGCTAGCTCCTCTGAACAACAGTGATTGTGTTAGCTGTGTTGTGGCTACAGTGATTGTGTTAGCTTCGTTGGCTAGCTCCTGAACAACAGTGATTGTGTTAGCTGTGTTCGTTGGCTAGCTCCTCTGAACAACAGTGATTGTGTTAGCTGTGTTCGTTGGCTAGCTCCTCTGAACAACAGTGATTGTGTTAGCTGTGTTCGTTGGCTAGCTCCTCTGAACAACAGTGATTGTGTTAGCTGTGTTCGTTGGCTAGCTCCTCTGAACAACAGTGATTGTGTTAGCTGTGTTCGTTGGCTAGCTCCTCTGAACAACAGTGATTGTGTTAGCTGTGTTCGTTGGCTAGCTCCTCTGAACAACAGTGATTGTGTTAGCTGTGTTCGTTGGCTAGCTCCTCTGAACAACAGTGATTGTGTTAGCTGTGTTCGTTGGCTGAGCTCCTCTGAACAACAGTGATTGTGTTAGCTGTGTTCGTTGGCTAGCTCCTCTGAACAACAGTGATTGTGTTAGCTGTGTTCGTTGGCTAGCTCCTCTGAACAACAGTGATTGTGTTAGCTGTGTTCGTTGGCTAGCTCCTCTGAACAACAGTGATTGTGTTAGCTGTGTTCGTTGGCTAGCTCCTCTGAACAACAGTGATTGTGTTAGCTGTGTTGTTGGCTAGCTCCTCTGAACAACAGTGATTGTGTTAGCTGTGTTCGTTGGCTAGCTCCTCTGAACAACAGTGATTGTGTTAGCAGTGATGATTGTGTTAGCTGTGTTCGTTGGCTAGCTCCTCTGAACAACAGTGATTGTGTTAGCTGAACAACAACAACAGTGATTGTGTTAGCTGTGTTCGTTGGCTAGCTCCTCTGAACAACAGTGATTGTGTTAGCTGTGTTCGTTGGCTAGCTCCTCTGAACAACAGTGATTGTGTTAGCTGTGTTCGTTGGCTAGCTCCTCTGAACAACAGTGATTGTGTTAGCTGTGTTCGTTGGCTAGCTCCTCTGAACAACAGTGATTGTGTTAGCTGTGTTGTTGGCTTCTGAACAACAGTGATTGTGTTAGCTGTGTTCGTTGGCTAGCTCCTCTGAACAACAGTGATTGTGTTAGCTGTGCTTCTGAACAACAGTGATTGGCTAGCTCCTCTGAACAACAGTGATTGTGTTAGCTGTGTTGTTGGCTAGCTCCTCTGAACAACAGTGATTGTGTTAGCTGTGTTCTTGGCTAGCTCCTCTGAACAACAGTGATTGTGTTAGCTGTGTTCGTTGGCTAGCTCCTCTGAACAACAGTGATTGTGTTAGCTGTGTTGTTGGCTAGCTCCTCTGAACAACAGTGATTGTGTTAGCTGTGTTCGTTGGCTAGCTCCTCTGAACAACAGTGATTGTGTTAGCTGTGTGTTGGCTAGCTCCTCTGAACAACAGTGATTGTGTTAGCTGTGTTGTTGGCTAGCTCCTCTGAACAACAGTGATTGTGTTAGCTGCTGTTCGTTGGCTAGCTGTTCGTTGGCTGTGCTCCTCTGAACAACAGTGATTGTGTTAGCTGTGTTCGTTGGCTAGCTCCTCTGAACAACAGTGATTGTGTTAGCTGTGTTCGTTGGCTAGCTCCTCTGAACAACAGTGATTGTGTTAGTTGGCTAGCTGTGTTGTTGGCTAGCTCCTCTGAACAACAGTGATTGTGTTAGCTGTGTTCGTTGGCTAGCTCCTCTGAACAACAGTGATTGTGTTACTGTGTTCGTTGGCTAGCTCCTCTGAACAACAGTGATTGTGTTAGCTGTGTTCGTTGGCTAGCTCCTCTGAACAACAGTGATTGTGTTAGCTGTGTTCGTTGGCTAGCTCCTCTGAACAACAGTGATTGTGTTAGCTGTGTTCGTTGGCTGCTCCTCTGAACAACAGTGATTGTGTTATGTGTTCGTTGGCTAGCTCCTCTGAACAACAGTGATTGTGTTAGCTGTGTTCGTTGGCTAGCTGTGATTGGGCTAGCTCCTCTGAACAACAGTGATTGTGTTAGCTGTGTTCGTTGGCTAGCTCCTCTGAACAACAGTGATTGTGTTAGCTGTGTTCGTTGGCTAGCTCCTCTGAACAACAGTGATTGTGTTAGCTGTGTTCGTTGGCTAGCTCCTCTGAACAACAGTGATTGTGTTAGCAGCTCCTCTGAACAACAGTGATTGTGTTAGCTGTGTTCAGAACAACAGTGATTGTGTTAGCTGTGTTCGTTGGCTAGCTCCTCTGAACAACAGTGATTGTGTTAGCTGTGTTGTTGGCTAGCTCCTCTGAACAACAGTGATTGTGTTAGCTGTGTTGTTGGCTAGCTCCTCTGAACAACAGTGATTGTGTTAGCTGTGTTCGTTGGCTAGCTCCTCTGAACAACAGTGATTGTGTTAGCTGTGTTCGTTGGCTAGCTCCTCTGAACAACAGTGATTGTGTTAGCTGTGTTCGTTGGCTAGCTCCTCTGAACAACAGTGATTGTGTTAGCTGTGTTGTTGGCTAGCTCCTCTGAACAACAGTGATTGTGTTAGCTGTGTTGTTGGCTAGCTCCTCTGAACAACAGTGATTGTGTTAGCTGTGTTCGTTGGCTAGCTCCTCTGAACAACAGTGATTGTGTTAGCTGTGTTGTTGGCTAGCTCCTCTGAACAACAGTGATTGTGTTAGCTGTGTTGTTGGCTAGCTGTGATTGTGTTAGCTGTGTTGTTGGCTAGCTCCTCTGAACAACAGTGATTGTGTTAGCTGTGTTGTTGGCTAGCTCCTCTGAACAACAGTGATTGTGTTAGCTGTGTTGTTGGCTAGCTCCTCTGAACAACAGTGATTGTGTTAGCTGTGTTGTTGGCTAGCTCCTCTGAACAACAGTGATTGTGTTAGCTGTGTTGTTGGCTAGCTCCTCTGAACAACAGTGATTGTGTTAGCTGTGTTTGTTGGCTAGCTCCTCTGAACAACAGTGATTGTGTTAGCTGTGTGTTGGCTAGCTGATTGTGTTAGCCTCTGAACAACAGTGATTGTGTTAGCTGTGTTGTTGGCTAGCTCCTCTGAACAACAGTGATTGTGTTAGCTGTGTTCGTTGGCTAGCTCCTCTGAACAACAGTGATTGTGTTAGCTGTAGCTGTGTTGTTGGCTAGCTCCTCTGAACAACAGTGATTGTGTTAGCTGTGTTGTTGGCTAGCTCCTCTGAACAACAGTGATTGTGTTAGCTGTGTTGTTGGCTAGCTCCTCTGAACAACAGTGATTGTGTTAGCTGTGTTGTTGGCTAGCTCCTCTGAACAACAGTGATTGTGTTAGCTGTGTTCGTTGGCTAGCTCCTCTGAACAACAGTGATTGTGATTGTGTTGGCTAGCTGTGTTGTTGGCTAGCTCCTCTGAACAACAGTGATTGTGTTAGCTGTGTTCGTTGGCTAGCTCCTCTGAACAACAGTGATTGTGTTAGCTGTGTTCGTTGGCTAGCTCCTCTGAACAACAGTGATTGTGTTAGCTGTGTTGTTGGCTAGCTCCTCTGAACAACAGTGATTGTGTTAGCTGTGTTGTTGGCTAGCTCCTCTGAACAACAGTGATTGTGTTAGCTGTGTTGTTGGCTAGCTCCTCTGAACAACAGTGATTGTGTTAGCTGTGTTCGTTGGCTAGCTCCTCTGAACAACAGTGATTGTGTTAGCTGTGTTCGTTGGCTAGCTCCTCTGAACAACAGTGTCCTGACGAGAGAGCACATTTTCTATGCCAGGTGAAATCGCGCCTCATTAGCTCATTGTTATGGATGTATCCAAATGAATGTCACTAGAAAACAATTCAAACCAATGCAAATGCAGCTACTTTGCTGTTATTCTGGCTGCACTGTTTGACGTGACTGTAAGTTAGCCGGTAGTCGGCTAGCTAGCAAGCAAGAAATAAGAACGTTGCCAGCCAGTATGGCAATGGAACCTTTAGATCGAATGACTGAGTCGTATCCATAGATACAGAACAAAAAGACTGAACGACTGGGTCGCGTTTCTGGCAACCGAACCGATAGAATGAATGACCAGCCAGCTTGGGTAGCAACTCTAGATTTGTGTTGGGACAAAATGTTGTGGAAGGATGAAATAGTATGAATGAATTAATCCAACTAACATTTTCAATGAAAATATGTCAAACATTATTTTAATATGTTGGTAACCCGTTGTATAAATGTGACAATGCCCTTGAAGCCGGTGTTTGGGGGATATATTGGCACTGTTTGCCGGCCCGAGATAAACAACATCCGTGCCAACATCCGTGCCGGGGCACCGGTTAATTGAGGTAATATGTACATATAGGTAGAGTTATTAAAGTGACTATGCATAGATGATAACAACAGAGAGTAGCAGTGGTGTAAAAGGGGAGGGGCAAGGCAAATAGTCTGGGTAGCCATTTGACTAGATGTTCAGGAGTCTTATGGCTTGGGGGTAGAAGCTGTCTAGAAGCATCTTGGACCTAGACTTGGTGCTCCGGTACTGCTTGCCGTGCGGTAGCAGAGAGAACAGTCTATGACTGGGGTGGCTGGAGTCTTTGCAAATTTTTAGGGACTTCCTCTGACACCGCCTGCTATAGAGGTCCTGGATGGCAGGAAGATTGGCCCAAGTGATGTACTGGGCCATATGCATTACCCTCTGTAGCACCTTGCGGTCAGAGGCCAAGCAGTTGCCATACCAGGCAGTGATGCAACCTGTCAGGATGCTCTCGATGGTGCAGCTGTGAAACCTTTTGAGATTGTGAGGACCCATGCCAAATCTTTTCAGTCTCCTGAGGGGGAATAGGCTTTGTCGTGCCCTCTTCACAACTGTCTTAGTGTGTTTGGACCATGATAGTTTGTTGGTGATGTGGACACCAAGGAACTTGAAGCTCTCAACCTGCTCCACTACAGCCCCTTTGATGAGAATGGGGGCGTGGCTCGGTCCTCCTTTTCCTGTAGTTCACAATCATCTCCTTTGTCTTGATCACGTTGCGGGAGAGGTTGTTGTCCTGGCACCACATGGCCAGGTATCTGACTTCCTCCCTGGCGGGTAAATATTTGTACCAAAATAGTAATGTAATAAAATATCTGGCATGATTGCCCGGAGGAAAGGACTCATGTTTGCCAGCCACAGACCGTCTCTCGTGCTCCTAGTTTCGCGGCACTGTTTACCGTACGGGACATCAGCTACTCCTCATCGCTCACTTGCCACGGGTCTGCTGCTAGCTACCGTTCCTTAAAATAGCTGTTATGTGGCGACATTTACCTGGAGTAAGCCGACTTTGGAAACGAAAACACCACCGACGAAAAGGAGGTCGTAAAAAAAAAAAATTGTTTTGTGAGAAATGGAGGTTTGGAGATAAAGGAGTTTCAAGAGGCTGGCTACAGTATGATGCGGAGGCTGTGGTGATGAGTAGTTCTGTGTGTCGCCAATATGCTAAAGATAAAAAACAGAAACAACTCATTTGTCATCGGAAATAAAACGATGAAGCTGGAGAACATTTGTGACCATGAACACAGCAAAGTGTCACATTGCCTGCTTGTCTCTGTGTCCAGGACACACAGCGAGTGTCACATTGCCTGCGTGTCTCTGTCCCGGGCTCAATCGGAGCCTCTCCTCTTGACACCCTCTGCGACGGCGCTAACAGCAACGTCAGAGCAGACCAGCACGGAGATGATGAAGATACTATTTAGGACTGTACATGCCCTTGGCAAGAAGGCGAGACCACTTTCTGACTTGGGAGTGGAAGTGTGAGTAAGTGAAAATGTTGGTTAGTCTTGTAGCTAGATGAGTACTTTTGTAGCTAGTTTTTTCAAGTCTATTGGGCAGACGTGGTCCAGTATTGGAGGTTATTTCTCCATCTCTTGATAAGTTTCAGTTCACCTCAAAAGAATGTATAAATACCATAAAATGATTGGCCTACTGATGCTGACATGGATCTCCATGTTTTCCTATGGCTCTGGAACATTCTATTTTTAATGTTTGTCTCCAGATTCTGTTTACATTTTTTTTTTTAAGCATTGTGACATCACCAGCCTTATAGTGTTGATCTTTAAGTAAACAAAGGGTAGAAGGCTAATTTAGCACAATCAACTGCCAGCTATATTGGATAAACATGATTGTATATTAAATTATTATTGAATTAATTTGAAATGTTTGATTTTTTTGCAGTTTGGATGAGAGAGAGAGAGAGAGAGAGAGAGAGAGAGAGAGAGAGAGAGAGAGAAAGAGAAGAGAAGAGAAGAGAGAGAGAGCGAGAGCGAGAGAGAGAGCGAGAGCGAGAGAGAGAGAGAGAGAGAGAGAGAGAGAGAGAGAAAAAAAAAAAAGGAATAGCTGTGAGCTCAACATATAGAAATGAGAAGCAGGCCGAAGAGTTTATGCACCATATTTCAGAGGTGGAGAGAAACAACATCGGAGATAATCTGAAAAACACCACATCTCTCCATCATGGCAGATGGCAGATGGCTCCACAGACAGTTCTGTGAAAGAGGAGTTAGTTAGTTTATGTCAGATTCTGTCAGAAGGGGCAAGATGGGAGTCAAAGTTTATTGGCATCAAGTCAGTTGAGAAGGCAGACGTGGCACACATAACCAACACCATCAGTGCCATCGTGGAGGGACTGTTTTAATGAGTGGGGGAGCAAGTTGGTCGCTCTGGGAACAGATGGAGCTGCTGTGATGACTAGAGCCAAGAATGGTGTGGTCAGCTGGCTGAAGGGAAACAGGGCCTAACATCATCGGCATCCCCTGTATGGCACACCGCCTTGAACTGACCTTATCTGATGCCATCCGGTCCAACGTGATGTTTCAGAAAGTAGAAGACCTCAGTGGGCTCTACACCTTCTACCACACCAGTCCTCTGAACAGGGCAAACCTGATAAACAGCTTCCAGGCTCTTGGGCACACACCACTGGTGCCCACCAGAGTAGGCGGGACCCGATGGGTAGGACACCTATTGCGTACACCGGATCACTTCCTGTGAGGTTACCAGGGGCGTGTCCAGCACATGGAACAGGTAGTGGCTCTAGTTTACTATGTTAAGTACTCCAAAAGTCATCATCAATATGTAACATCCAGTAAACAACAACAAATAAGGTTACAAATCGGTAACATCATGTTTCAATGCTTTATGCACTGATAAAATGTGTCATATCTAATATGTACGGGTGCAGTGATCTGTGAGCTGCTCGGACAGCTGGTGCTTAAAGCTAGTGAGGGAGATATGAGTCTCCAGCTTCAGAGAATTATGGTCAGATTTGCCAAATGGATGGCGAGGGAGAGCTTTGTACACATTTGTGTGCGGAATAAAGGTGGTATAGAGTTTTTTTTCCATCTGGTTGCACATTTAACATGCTGGTAGAAATTTGGTAAGACGGATTTAAGTTTCCCTGCATTAAAGTCCCCGGCCACTAGGAGCGCCGCCTCTGGGTGAGCAGTTTCCTGTTTGCTGATGGTGAAATACAGCTCATTCGGGGCTGTCTTAGTGCCAACCTCTGACTGTGGTGGTATGTAAACAGCTATGAAAAATACAGATGAAAACTCTCTAGGTAGATAGTGTGGTCTACAGCTTATCATGAGATATTCTACCTCAGGCAAAACCTCCAGACTTCCTTAGATATCAAGCACCAGCTGTTATTTACAAAAATACTTAGTCCACCGCCCCTTGTCTTACCAGACGCTGCTGTTCTATCCTGCCGATTCAGTGTATAACAGCCAGCTAGCTGTATGTTGATAATGTCGTCGATCAGCCACGACTCCGTGAAGCATAAGATATTACAGTTTTGATTGTCCCGTTGATAGTTTAATCTTCCGCGTAGGTCATCGATTTTATTTTCCAAAGATTGCATGTTTGCTAGCAGAATGGAAGGATGTGGGGGTTTATTCGATCACCTACGAATTCTCAGAAGGCAACCCGCCCACTTGCCCCTTTTTCGCTACCTTCTCTTCACGCAAATGACAGGGATGTGGGCCTGTTCCCGAGAAAGCAGTATATAATTCACGTCGGGCTCGTTAAAGGAAAAAAAGGTTTCTGCCAGTCCGTGGTGAGTAATCACAGTCCTGATGTCCAGAGGTTATTTTCGGTCATAAGAGACGGTAGCGGCAACATTATGTACAAAATAAGTTTTAAAATAAGTTACAAACAACGCAAAGAAACTAAAAAATAAATAAAACAAATGGTTGGGAATACGTAAAACGTCAGCCTTGTTTTCCAGCGCTATCTTGAAAAAGTGATGAATACAATCAAGATGTGTGTGTGCAAGTGAGATGAAACTTATCCTTACCTGGAAGTATAGTCCTACAGTAGGCCGGGCCATCAGACTGCTGAAGTGCTCGTGGAACTGCCTGGACAGGATGTCCTGAGACAGGGTCTCGTACGGGTCAAACGCCTGCTCCTGGAGTTGAAAGAGACAGTTAACGGAAGAGTTAAAAAAAGCTGACTACTATGTCTTACTGGGGAGGGGGGGTAGTACATAGAGGCATACAATCAACTGAAGGCCTTCTAGCAGAGACGTGCAAGACAGCTTGGTAAAAACATGTTGTTTTTAAATGAAGACTTCATAGGGCAGAGGGCTTTGGGATCAGTTATGACAGAATAGAGGTAGAGGGATCAGTTATGACAGAATAGAGGTAAAGGGATCAGTTATGACAGAATAGAGGTATCAGTTATGACAGAATAGAGGTAGAGGGATCAGTTATGACAGAATAGAGGTAAAGGGATCAGTTATGACAGAATAGAGGTAAAGGGATCAGTTATGACAGAATAGAGGTATCAGTTATGACAGAATAGAGGTAGAGGGATCAGTTATGACAGAATAGAGGTATCAGTTATGACAGAATAGAGGTAGAGGGATCAGTTATGACAGAATAGAGGTATCAGTTATGACAGAATAGAGGTAGATGGATCAGTTATGACAGAATAGAGGTAGATGGATCAGTTATGACAGAATAGAGGTATCAGTTATGACAGAATAGAGGTAGAGGGATCAGTTATGACAGAATAGAGGTATCAGTTATGACAGAATAGAGGGATCAGTTATGACAGAATAGAGGTATCAGTTATGACAGAATAGAGGTAGAGGGATCAGTTATGACAGAATAGAGGTAGAGGGAGCAGTTATGACAGAATAGAGGTAGAGGGATCAGTTATGACAGAATAGAGGTAAAGGGATCAGTTATGACAGAATAGAGGTATCAGTTATGACAGAATAGAGGTATCAGTTATGACAGAATAGAGGTAGAGAGATCAGTTATGACAGAATAGAGGTAGAGGGATCAGTTATGACAGAATAGAGGTAGAGGGATCAGTTATGACAGAATAGAGGTAGAGGGATCAGTTATGACAGAATAGAGGTAAAGGGATCAGTTATGACAGAATAGAGGTATCAGTTATGACAGAATAGAGGTATCAGTTATGACAGAATAGAGGTAGAGGGATCAGTTATGACAGAATAGAGGTAGAGGGATCAGTTATGACAGAATAGAGGTAGAGGGATCAGTTATGACAGAATAGAAGTATCAGTTATGACAGAATAGAGGTAGAGGGATCAGTTATGACAGAATAGAGGTAGAGGGATCAGTTATGACAGAATAGAGGTAAAGGGATCAGTTATGACAGAATAGAGGTATCAGTTATGACAGAATAGAGGTATCAGTTATGACAGAATAGAGGTAGAGGGATCAGTTATGACAGAATAGAGGTAGAGGGATCAGTTATGACAGAATAGAGGTAGAGGGATCAGTTATGACAGAATAGAGGTAAATGGATCAGTTATGACAGAATAGAGGTATCAGTTATGACAGAATAGAGGTATCAGTTATGACAGAATAGAGGTATCAGTTATGACAGAATAGAGGTATCAGTTATGACAGAATAGAGGTAGAGTGATCAGTTATGACAGAATAGAGGTAGAGGGATCAGTTATGACAGAATAGAGGTAGAGGGATCAGTTATGACAGAATAGAGGTAAAGGGATCAGTTATGACAGAATAGAGGTAGAGGGATCAGTTATGACAGAATAGAGGTAGAGGGATCAGTTATGACAGAATAGAGGTAGAGGGATCAGTTATGACAGAATAGAGCTAGAGGGATCAGTTATCACAGAATAGAGCTAGAGGGATCAGTTATCACAGAATAGAGGTAATGGGATCAGTTATCACAGAATAGAGGTAAAGGTTGGACTGTGTCACTGGGCCGTAAGGTTTCTGACTGAACCTAAGGGACAGGGGTGTGGATCATATTATACATCTCTCTATGTCAGACCTCGAAGTCTCTGCACACTGAAGGATGAGGACTCATGGCAGCAGCAGGCAGAGAGGTGTGTGTGTGTTTAGAGGTGTGTGTGTGTGTTTAGAGGTGTGTGTGTGTGTGAGTTTAGAGGTGTGTGTGTGAGCTAAGAGGTGTGTGTGTGTGTTTAGGTGTGTGTGAGTTTAGGTGTGTGTGAGTGTAGGTGTGAGTTTAGGTGTGAGTTTAGAGGTGTGTGTGTGTGTGTGTGTGTGTGTGTGTGTGTGTGTGTGTGTGAGTTTAGAGGTGTGTGTGTGTGAGTTTAGAGGTGTGTGTGTGTGAGTTTAGAGGTGTGTGTGAGTTTAGAGGTGTGTGTGTGAGTTTAGGTGTGAGTGTGTGTGTGTGTGTGTGTGTGTGTATATATCTATGTCCTACCTCTGCCAGGTCCTCGAAGCAGCTGCCCACCAGAGGATGTGGACTACCGTCAGCGGTCATCTCCACTGCATCTTCGATCAGGCCCAGCAGCTTGACCGTCAACTCATGGATGTCCAAGATGTTACTGAAAATAACCTCCACATCCTGCAAGCAGAGAGGGAGAGATGTGACTTACAAGGGGGGGGGAGCAATACTTCACTTACACATTTCACACATTTTAGTGCTTTAGTAGAGTTGATTCATTTTAGTAATTTAACAGATTTGATTAATCTTTAGTTCTTTAACAGATTTGATTCATTTTAGTTCTTTAACAGATTTGATTCATTTTTAGTCCTTGAGCAGATTTGATTCATTTTAGTCCTTTAGCAGATTTGATTCATGTTAGTCCTTTAGCAGATTTGATTCATGTTAGTCCTTTAGCAGATTTGATTCATGTTAGTCCTTTAGCAGATTTGATTCATTTGAGTCATTTAGCAGATTTGATTCATGTTAGTCCTTTAGCAGATTTGATTCATGTTAGTCCTTTAGCAGATTTGATTCATGTTAGTCCTTTAGCAGATTTGATTCATTTGAGTCATTTAGCATATTTGATTCATTTGAGTCATTTAGCAGATTTGATTCATTTGAGTCATTTAGCAGATGCTTTAATTCAGAGCGATTTACAACAATACGTCTTCAGTGACACAAACCATCCCAATGTCAGCTGAACATGGAAACAATCTACGAAGGAACCACTGGTCCCAGATCTGTTTGTGTCAAGCAATGACAAAGACCAATGTAGTTGAAAAACCCCATCACAATCAGATCTGGGACCAGGCTACTTTTAAAACCACTGCCCGGTTCATTCCTGTACTGTTAGTGGATAACATCTTTCTTCTAGGGCTGTCAAACGATTCAATGTTGGATTTGCTATGATTCATTGCAAAAATGAGCGAGGTAAATTAATAAACAAGCACACTTTCTTTTAACCTCAATGCCAACGGTTGTTTTTAATGTGTATAGATTATATATTTATGTATTTGGGATTTTGAATACATCCAGATTAATGACGATAACGGGGGAAAAATGGTGCTGAAGATGAGCACAGCCACAGTGGCCAGAGAACAAAGGAAGAGGGAGGGCCATTCACGACAAGCTCCCAGCAGGGGTCATCCTTCCCTTCTTTAGCTCACCTCACATCTCTAGTATAGATCAAAAGCTCCTCCCCATCACAAAGCTCCTCCCCATCACAAAGCTCCTCCCCATCACAAAGCTCCTCCCCATCACAAAGCTCCTACCCATCACAAAGCTCCTCCCCATCACAAAGCTCCTCCCCATCACAAAGCTCCTCCCCATCACAAAGCTCCTCCCCATCACAAAGCTCCTCCCATCACAAAGCTCCTCCCATCACAAAGCTCCTCCCCATCAGCTTAATGGCGGCCAGTTTAACCAAATGACAGTTAGATGAATCACGCTTCACCATCTGGCAGTCTGACGGACGAATCTGGATTTGGCGGGTGCCAGGAGAACGCTACCTGGCCCAATGCATAGCACCAACTGTAAAGTTTGGTGGGGGCTGTTTTTCCATGGTTCGGGCTAGGCCCCTTAGTCCCAGTGAAGGGAAATCTTAACACCACAGCATACAATGACATTCTAGAAGATTCTGTGCTTCCAACTTTGTGACAACAGTTTGGGGAAAACCCTTTCCTGTTTCAGCATGACCATGCCCCTGTGCTCAAATCGAGGTCCATACAGAAATGGTTTGTCGAGATCGGTGTGGAAGAACTTGAATGGCCTGCATAGAGCCCCGACCTCAATCCCATCGAACACCTTTGGGATGAATTGGAACGCAGACTGCGAACCAGGCCTAAACGCCCAACATCAGTGGCCGACGTCACTAATGCTCTTGTGGCTGAACGGAAGCAAGTCCCTGCAGCAATGTTCCAACATCTAGTGGAAAGCCTTCCCAGAAGAGTGGAGGGTGTTATAGCAGCAATGTTCCAACATCTAGTAGAAAGCCTTCCCAGAAGAGTGGAGGCTGTTATAGCAGCAATGTTCCAACATTTAGTGGAAAGCCTTCCCAGAAGAGTGGAGGCTGTTATAGCAGCAATGTTCCTACATCTAGTGGAAAGCCTTCCCAGAAGAGTGGAGGCTGTTATAGCGGCAATGTTCCAACATCTAGTAGAAAGCCTTCCCAGAAGAGTGGAGGCTGTTATAGCGGCAAAGCAAATCATTTCCATATTAATGATGAGACTCCATATTAATGATGAGACTCCATATTAATGCTGTTAGAATGAGATGAGACTCCATATTAATGATGAGACTCCATATTAATAAATTTAGAATGAGATGTTCGACGAACAGGTGTCCACATACACTACATGACCAATATATATATATAAAACACACACACACACACACACACACACACACACACACACACACACACACACACACACACACACACACACACACACACACACACACACACACACACACACACAGCTGGTCAAAAGTTTGGGGTCACTTAGAAATGTCCTTGTTTTTAAAAGAAAAACACTTTTTTTCATCATTTAAAATAACATCAAATTGATCAGAAATACAGTGTAGACATTGTTCATGTTGTAAATGACTATTGTAGCTGGAAATGGCTGATTTTTAATGGAATATCTACATAGGAGTACAGAGGCCCATTATCAGCAACCATCACTCCTGTGTTCCAATGGCACGTTGTGTTAGCTAATCCAAGTTTATAATTTTAAAAGACTAATTGATCATTAGAAAACCCTTTTGCAATTATATTAGCACAGCTGAAAACTGTTGTCTGATTAAAGAAGCAATAAAACTAGCCTTCTTTAGACTAGTTGAGTATCTGGAGCATCAGCATTTGTGGGTTCAATTACAGGCTCAAAATGGCCAGAAACAAAGACCTTTCCTCCGAAACTCGTCAGTCTATTCGTCTGTCGCCACCAAACCCCAATACCACCAGTCACCGTGTCTGTCACCACCAAACCCCAATACCCCCGTGTCTGTCACCACCAAACCTCAATACCACTGTCTGTCACCACCAAACCCCACACAACACGTCCAAACATGAAAGGAGAAGGATACCCACGTGTCTGTCACCACCAAACCCCAATACCACTGTGTCTGTCACCACCAAACCCCAATACCACTGTGTCTGTCACCACCAAACCCCAATACCACCAGTCACCGTGTCTGTCACCACCAAACCCCAATACCACCAGTCACCGTGTGTCACCACCAAACCCCAATACCACCAGTCACCGTGTCTGTCACCACCAAACCCCAATACCACCAGTCACCGTGTCTGTCACCACCAAACCCCAATACCACCAAACCCCAATACCACCAGTCACCGTGTCTGTCACCACCAAACCCCAACACCAGTCACAGTCACCGTGTCTGTCACCACCAAACCCCAATACCACCAGTCACCGTGTCTGTCACCAAAACCCCTGTCACCACCAAACCAGCCACCGTGTCTGTCACCACCAAACCCCAATACCACCAGCCACCATGTCTGTCACCACCAAACCCCAATACCACCAGTCCCGTGTCTGTCACCACCAAACCCCAATACCACCAACCACCGTGTCTGTCACCACCAAACCCCAATACCACCAGTCACCGTGTCTGTCACCACCAAACCCCAATACCACCAACCACCGTGTCTGTCACCACCAAACCCCAATACCCCAGCCACCATGTGTCTGTCACCACCAAACCCCAATACCACCAGTCACCGTGTCTGTCACCACCAAACCCCAATACCACCAGTCACCGTGTCTGTCACCACCAAACCCCAATACCACCAGTCACCGTGTCTGTCACCACCAAACCCCAATACCCCCGTGTCTGTCAATACCACCAGTCACCGTGTCTGTCACCACCAAACCCCAATACCACCAGTCACCGTGTCTGTCACCACCAAACCCCAATACCACCAGTCACCGTGTCTGTCACCACCAAACCCCAATACCACCAGTCACCGTGTCTGTCGCCACATCAGTTTATGAAGTCAGAGTTTTCACACTACAACTGCAGGGCAGATAAGCCAGTCAGCTGACTACAGCTGTTCAGTTCAAATGGTCTTTCACAGGTCTTGTCTTTTCCATTTATGTTTTGAGGTTGGACTTGAGCGCCCGTGCTTCTACACCTGCATTGCTTGCTGTTTGGGGTTTTAGGCTGGGTTTCTGTACAGCACTTTGATATATCAGCTGATGTACGAAGGGCTATATAAATACATTTGATTTGATTCGTAGCTCGTTAGCATTTAGGGCCCTCCGATTGCTATCACCTTGTTAGTCAGTATGTGTTACAGCTGTGCTGGTTGCCATCTCGTTAGTGGGATGGTGTTTCACCTGTGCTGGCCCAGGTGCTATTAAAGAGCAGCTGGCCCAGTGCTTGGGGTCTTTATATCTGTGGAAGGTCAACACCTTTAGTTGTCTCTCCCTATTTTGATTTCTAGAAAAACAATCCTTTATCTGATCTTCTCCGTTTCTGTTTTGCTTCTTGGGCAGATTTAGTGGGAGCTCAGGGTGGGTGTCGTTTAGGTCCCAGTTGTTGTTGCTAGTCAACTTTCAGTGGACACCCCCATGAGTGTCTTTCAGAGCCCCTCCTAAAAAAAAAAAAAAAAAACCGGTTTCATTTTGGTTGTTGGTCAGTGACTCTTTGTTACTTCCCTCTTCTGTTTGAGTGACATTCTTCGGTTTTGTTGCCAGGGTATCATGGTCTCACACTGCAAATGGTTGCTTTGCTATGTGGTCAAACAAACTGTTTGGTAAGCAGTCTGCTGTGTTATGTCGGCTACTGTGTAAGATCACTGCCGTTTTATAAACTGTTTCACTGTCCTCACCTGAGGCGTAAAGATCTTGTTGTTGAACAGGAAGTGATGTCGGAACACCTTGATGATGAGGTCGAGCTCCCGCAGGTACTGGCGCTCCTCTGCAATCTCCAGGCGCACCAGGTCGTCGTAGGTCAGCTCTCCGGACGACGAAGGCTCCTCCGTACACTGAGACACCAGACCGATGTCCTCGTCCTGGTCAAACATGTCCATTAGGACCTGAGACAGAGACATCGTTGGTCAAAACACGTCCATAAACATCTGGTACGGACACACAGAGAGACAGGTTACCAAGTCAACCAGCTTACAGTGCCTTCAGAAAGTATTCAGACCCCTTGGCTTATTCCACATTTTGTTGTGTTACAGCCTGAATTCAAAATAGATTCAATAAATCACGTTAAATAAATCACCCATCACATAATACCCCATAATGACAAAGCAAATACATGTTTTTAGAAATTGTAGCAGATTTATTGAATACGAAACACAGAAATATCTGTATTTCCATAAGAATTCACACCCGAGTCAATACATGTCAGAGTCCTCTTTGACAGTGATTACAGCTGTGACTCTTTCTGAGCAAGGTCTCCAAGAGATTCGCACACCCTGGATTGTGTGCAACATTTCAAGCTCAAGTTGGTTGTTGATCATTGCTAGACAGCCATTTTCAAGTTTTGCCATAGATTTTCAAGCCGATTTAAGTGTTGTGTTTTAGCTCATTGTCCTGCTGAAAGGTGAACTAATTTCCCCAATATCTGTTGGAAAACAGACTGAACCAGGTTTTCCTCTGGGACTTTGCCTGTGCTTATAGCTCTATTCCTTTTATTTTTATCCTAAAAAAACTCCCTAGTCCTTGCCGATGACAAGCATACCCATAACATGATACAGCCTGCACCATGCTTGCAAATATGAAGTGGTACTGCGTTGAAGTTGCATAACGCTTTGTATTTAGGACATCAAGATAATTTCTTTGCAATTTTACTTTAGTGCCTTGTTGCAAACAGGATGCATGTTTTCTTTTCACTCTGTCATTTAGGTTAGAAGTGTGGAGTAACTTCTACGTTGTTGAGCCATTACAACTCTAACTGCTTTAAAAAGTCAACAATGGCCTCATGGTGAAATCCCTGAAGGGTTTTCCTCCCTCCCCTCTGGTAACGGGGTTAAGAAAGGACGCCTGTATCTTTGTAGTGACTGGGTGTAATTAATAACTTCACCATGCTCCAAGGGATATTCAATGTTTGCTTCTTTTTTTTTTTACCCTTCAACCAATAGGTGGCCTTCTTTGCGAGGCATTGGAAAACCTGCCTGGTCTTTTTGTGGTTGAATCTGTGTTTGAAATTCACTACTTTGACTGAGGGACTTTACAGATACTAGTATGTGTGGGGTACAGAGATGAGGTAATCACTCAAAACTCACGTTAAACACTATTATTGCACACAGAGTCCATGGAATTTATTATGTGACTTGTTAAGCACATTTTTATCCCTGAACTAATTTAGGCTTGACTTAACAAAGGGGTTGAATACTTATTGACTCAAGACATTTCAGCTGTAATTCATTTGTAAACATTTCTAAAAACACATTTCCACTTTTACATTATTGGGGTATTATGTGTAGGCCAGTGAAACAAAATCTCAATTTCATCCATTTTAAATTCACGCTGTAACACAACAACATTTGGAAAAAGTCAAGGGGTGTGAATACATTCTGAAGGCACTGTAGGGGTGTGAATACCTTCTGAAGGCACTGTAGGGGTGTGAATACCTTCTGAAGGCACTGTAGGGGTGTGAATACCTTCTGAAGGCACTGTAGGGGTGTCTGAATACCTTCTGAAGGCACTGTAGGGGTGTGAATACCTTCTGAAGGCACTGTAGGGGGTGTGAATACCTTCTGAAGGCACTGTGTGAATACCTTCTGAAGGCACTGTAGGGGTGTGAATACCTTCTGAAGGCACTGTAGGGGTCTGAATACCTTCTGAAGGCACTGTAGGGGTCTGAATACCTTCGGAATGCACTGTAGGGGTGTGAATGTCTTCTGAAGGCACTGTAGGGGTGTGAATACCTTCTGAAGGCACTGTAGGGGTCTGAATACCTTCAGAATGCACTGTAGGGGTGTGAATACCTTCCGAAGGCACTGCAGGGGTCTGAATACCTTCTGAAGGCACTGTAGGGGGTATGAATACCTTCTGAAGGCACTTTAGGGGTGTGAATACCTTCTGAAGGCACTGTAGGGGTGTGAATACCTTCTGAAGGCACTGTAGGGGTCTGAATACCTTCTGAAGGCACTGTAGGGGTGTGAATACCTTCTGATGGCACTGTAGGGGTCTGAATACCTTCTGAAGGCACTGTAGGGGTCTGAATACCTTCTGAAGGCACTGTAGGGGTCTGAATACCTTCTGAAGGCACTGTAGGGGTCTGAATACCTTCTGAAGGCACTGTAGGGGTCTGAATACCTTCTGAAGGCACTGTAGGAGTCTGAATACCTTCTGAAGGCACTGTAGGGGTCTGAATACCTTCAAAATATGTACCTACTTTGGAGTGGATTGGCATTGAGGGTTGATTCAGAGGCAGACAATGATACAAAGAGACAGACAGATAGACGGACAAAGAGACAGACAGACAAAGAGACAGACAGACAGATAGACAGACAGATAGACGGACACAGAGACAGACAGACAAAGAGACAGACGGACAGACGGACACAGAGACAGACAGACAAAGAGACAGACAGACAAAGAGACAGACAGACAGACAAAGAGACAGACAGACAGACAAAGAGACAGACAGACAGACAGACGGTTTCCTACCTTGTCTGCACACATGGACACCTTGATGTCTTGCTGGCTGATCTCATAGTGTCTGATGTTACCAACGTAGTTTCCTGCTAGCTTCAGGATGTCAGCTGATATGTACTCTAGAACCGCCACGATGTAGAGGCAGACGTGGTAGTCTATCTTATAACCCAGCACCTCCTGTTGACGGGACAAACAGCAGGGGAAGAGGCAGAAGGTATAAGGAATACAGTTGCAAAATCACAGAAAATGTCCCCAAATTCTTAGGCTTTCTAGAAATCCTGGTTAGAGGATTCTAGAAATCCTGGTGGGAGGATTCTAGAAATCCTGGTGGGAGGATTCTAGAAATCCTGGTGGGAGGATTTTAGAAATCCTGGTTGGAGGACTCTAGAAATCCTGGTTGGAGGACTCTAGAAATCCTGGTTGGAGGACTCTAGAAATCCTGGTTGGAGGACTCTAGAAATCCTGGTGGGAGGATTCTAGAAATCAGGAGGGAAAAAACAAGGACAGAACCCTCCAACCAGGATGTATTAAATGAGGGCCTGAATAAGGACAGGTGATCGTTTCATCAGTGCATTGCAGGAGGAAGGTAAATAATCCTGGTGGGACTAAGACCTGTACCTTGAGTAGAGGGTGTATCTTATCCACGGGGAGCAGTAGGGGGTTCCTCCTCTTCCTCTTCTCGATGGCTGACTGGGCGTCAGCTATGGCCCATTTATCTATGGGGTGGGGGAAAGTCTTCTGGACACGCTCCTGATTGGACAGAGGGAGAGGAAGCAGAAATACTTGTTTAATCAAACGTCATGGTATTAGATGAAACATTATCCATATTGACAGACACTGGCTGAAAACCCATCAATTGTGGTGTTGATAGGACCCATGAGCACCAACATGTAAAGGACCCATGAGCACCAACATGTTAAAGGACCCATGAGCACCAACATGTTAAAACATGGACCAACATGAAAGCACCAACATGTTAAAGGACCCATGAGCACCAACATGTAAAGGACCCATGAGCACCAACATGTAAAGGACCCATGAGCACCAACATGTTAAAGGACCCATGAGCACCAACATGTTAAAGGACCCATGAGCACCAACATGTTAAAGGACCCATGAGCACCAACATGTTAAAGGACCCATGAGCACCAACATGTTAAAGGACCCATGAGCACCAACATGTTAAAGGACCCATGAGCACCAACATGTAAAGGACCCATGAGCACCAACATGTTAAAGGGCCCATGAGCACCAACATGTTAAAGGACCCATGAGCACCAACATGTTAAAGGACCCATGAGCACCAACATGTAAAGGACCCATGAGCACCAACATGTAAAGGACCCATGAGCACCAACATGTAAAGGACCCATGAGCACCAACATGTAAAGGACCCATGAGCACCAACATGTAAAGGACCCATGAGCACCAACATGTGAAGTTAACAGGAGCACCAACATGTGAAGTTATCAGGAGGACCAACATGTGAAGTTATCAGGAGGACCAACATGTGAAGTTAACAGGAGGACCAACATGTGAAGTTAACAGGAGCACCAACATGTGAAGTTATCAGGAGGACCAACATGTGAAGTTATCAGGAGCACCAACATGTGAAGTTAACAGGAGCACCAACATGTGAAGTTATCAGGAGGACCAACATGTGAAGTTAACAGGAGCACCAACATGTGAAGTTAACAGGAGCACCAACATGTGAAGTTATCAGGAGGACCAACATGTGAAGTTATCAGGAGGACCAACATGTGAAGTTATCAGGAGGACCAACATGTGAAGTTAACAGGAGCACCAACATGTGAAGTTAACAGGAGCCAACATGTGAAGGACAACATGTGAAGTTAACAGGAGCACCAACATGTGAAGTTATCAGGAGGACCAACATGTGAAGTTATCAGGAGGACCAACATGTGAAGGACCACCAACATTAACAGGAGGACAACATGTGAAGTTATCAGGAGGACCAACATGTGAAGTTAACAGGAGCACATGTGAACATGTGAAGTTAACAGGAGCACCAACATGTGAAGTTAACAGGAGCACCAACATGTGAAGTTATCAGGAGGACCAACATGTGAAGTTAACAGGAGCACCAACATGTGAAGTTAACAGGAGGACCAACATGTGAAGTTAACAGGAGGACCAACATGTGAAGTTAACAGGAGCACCAACATGTGAAGTTAACAGGAGCACCAACATGTGAAGTTAACAGGAGCACCAACATGTGAAGTTAACAGGAGGACCAACATGTGAAGTTAACAGGAGGACCAACATGTGAAGTTAACAGGAGCATGTCAAATTAGGTGTCAAATTAAAGGTATGTTGTGGAATGAAGACTTAGATACTTTTTTCAACCCTTTTGCCATCTTAAAAATGAGGCATAAGTAAAACACTTTGATTTCTGGGTAAACGGTACGGGGAAAAGGGGTCCCAATAAGGTATCATAATCACATCAAAACAATGAAGACCCCTTGCCAACTAATATCAACACTTGTTTTTAGTTTCTGAGAAATCGTTAACCTTCTGTATGTTTAAGAAATATTGCCTTGTGCCTTGTAATTCAGTTACTAAAAACCCACATATTAAAAAACATTTTTAAAAAATGGTGCAACGTGCAGAAATTGGTCCGCCATTTCCTGGTTTCTAAAATTCTAACAGTTTGCATAATTTCAATTTATGTGACAAAATAAGAAAGTGTAGAGAATCATTGTACCACTGTGAAATATATTTTCAATTACCTATTTTTTTTTTTTTAAACTGGTGAACAAAACCGAAAGTAAAAGATGCAAAAACAAAACTTAGAAACAGGAAGCATAGAAATAGGACACGTAGAACAGATCCACCGTTTGTTAGACGGGATTTCAATGAGTGACATAATTCTTCTTTATGATATTTTCACATTTCCCTCCCTCATGAGGGTTGAAAGTTCACAGAAGTAATTCTCGTAATAAAACTCTCAATTCCGTTACCAAATTGGTTAACGCATTCATAAAAGTTACAAACCACAGTGTTCTCTCTCTCTCTCTCTCTCTCTCTCTCTCTCTCTCTCTCTCTCTCTCTCTCTCTCTCTCTCTCTCTCTCTCTCTCTCTCTCTCTCTCTCTCTCTCTCTCTCTCTCTCTCTCTCTCTCTCTCTCTCTCTCTCTCTCTCTCTCTCTCTCTCTCTCTCTCTCTCTCTCTCTCTCTCTCTCTCTCTCTCTCTCTCTCTCTCTCTGTGATATAGTTGTAAGGTGGTTTTTGTGACGTGTCTTAACGTGTTTGAAGGAGTGTTAAACCCTGATAAATATAATTTCAGCACCGAACTCTACCCTTCTGTGTTGTACTGAACTGTTACTATTTTACACTGTGATGTTCAAACTCCGTGTGTCTACATACAAGTTGTATGATTTGATCAGCTTTGAAATCTGTGTTTTTTCGTTTGACATACATGTTAAAAGTGAGTCAAAGCGTAATTCCGTTGCCGTGGAATTGCCCATAACATTACAGCATAGCGATCAGGTATCCTCACCTCCACGTCCTGTACAGAGCGCGGCTGGGCCACACACAGCATGTTGAGCAGCTGCAGGATCAGCTCTTCGATGTGCTGCAGAGCGCCCTCCGTGGCTGACAGGTTGGGGTGCACCTGTAGCTGCACCTGGAAGAGAGACAGAGAGACAAACGTTAGAGAGACGATGGGGACAAACGTTAGAGAGACGATGGGGGACAAACGTTAGAGAGACGATGGGGGACAAACGTTAGAGAGACGATGGGGACAAACGTTAGAGAGACGATGGGGACAAACGTTAGAGAGACGATGGGGACAAACGTTAGAGAGACAGAGAGACGATGGGGACAAACGTTAGAGAGACAGAGAGACGATGGGGGACAAACGTTAGAGAGACAGAGAGACGATGGGGACAAACGTTAGAGAGACGATGGGGACAAACGTTAGAGAGACGATGGGGGACAAACGTTAGAGAGACGATGGGGGACAAACGTTAGAGAGACGATGGGGACAAACGTTAGAGAGACGATGGGGACAAACGTTAGAGAGACGATGGGGACAAACGTTAGAGAGACGATGGGGACAAACGTTAGAGAGACGATGGGGACAAACGTTAGAGAGACAGAGAGACGATGGGGACAAACGTTAGAGAGATGATGGGGACAAACGTTAGAGAGATGATGGGGACAAACGTTAGAGAGACGATGGGGACAAACGTTAGAGAGACGATGGGGGACAAACGTTAGAGAGATGATGGGGACAAACGTTAGACAGAGAGACGATGGGGACAAACGTCAGAGAGACAAACGTCAGAGAGACAGAGGGACGATGGGGACAAACAACAGAGAGACAGAGAGACAAACGTCAGAGAGACAGAGAGACTAACGTCAGAGAGACAGAGAGACTAACGTCAGAGAGATGCCAGAAAACCTACGGTGGGAATGCAAATAGTTACACATTACGAGTTGGTGTCCAGGGACAGAGATGTGGAGACTTTTTTTCAAGCAGTTCTTCATGAACATTTCATGTGTATTTAAACAGACATTTTATAAAAACATTAAAAAGCAACTTAAGAGTCATGGCATAGCCTTTCCTCCTAGATATAGATACGTTTATAACTGACCCAAGTCACTAGGCTACCTCTCAGATGCATCGTGTCCAAGACAAGTGTTGTGAAATACAGGCTTCGCTAATGACAAAACAAAACACATGACATCATGGTGAAGTGACGTTAAACCGCCTGCGACAACGCTCCAGAGATTAGCCAAAGTGTTTTATTGATGCCGTGTTGAGAAGTGACGCCCCATGCCTCGTGGGCTTGGCCTAGTTCTGACATCCCGCCTTTACTCAACAGACCACAGAGGTGGAAAACACTCAGAAAAGAGGAATGTCTTGGAGAGACAGCAAGAAGAAGAGGGTAGAAGTGTGTTTTGGAAAGAGGACAGGAGAAGAGAGGAGAGGGAGAAGAGAGGAGAGGGGGAGGGAGAAGAGAGGAGAGGGGGAGGGAGAAGAGAGGAGAGGGGAGGGAGAAGAGAGGAGAGGGGGAGGGAGAAGAGAGGAGAGGGGGAGGGAGAAGAGAGGAGAGGAGAGGGGGGGGAGGGAGAAGAGAGGAGAGGGGGAGGGAGAAGAGAGGAGAGGGGGAGGGAGAAGAGAGGAGGGGGGGAGGGAGAGAGAGGAGAGGGGGAGGGAGAAGAGAGGAGGGGGAGGGAGAAGAGAGGAGAGGGGGAGGGAGAAGAGAGGAGAGGGGGAGGGAGAAGAGAGGAGAGGGGGAGGGAGAAGAGAGGAGAGGGGGAGGGAGAAGAGAGGAGGGAGGGGGGAGGGAGAAGAGAGGAGAGGGGGAGGGAGAAGAGAGGAGAGGGGGGGGAGAAGAGAGGAGAGGGAGAGAAAACAGGTGTGGTTTGTTAGGCTGAGAGGAGGAGAGAGAGAGAGAATGAGAGAGAGAGAGAGAGAGAGAGAGAGAGAGAGAGAGAGAGTGTGATAGAGAAAAAGTGTGAGAGACAGTGAGTGAGGGAAATCATTTACTGAGCCATAGATTAAACTAAAATATCTACGGACAAATCCATTGCATCATCTCTTAGTGACAGTTACCAGGCAGAAATCCGTCTCATTGCTACCACTACTTACTACACGCTAACTGCCGAAACCACCATGGTCACATTTCGCTCATCTGTTTCGATCTGCCAAACCTCCGACTGACGGTCATCATCATCATCAACAACAACAACAAAACACTATTCTCGACTAAGTGGAGACTATAAATATAAAACAATCTGCCTGAATGGAAAACCAAACCAGAAGCTGATGATTCCTTTGAGCTCAGTTTCCACATGACACAATAACGTTGTTCTGAGTCATCATATCGAGATAGAAACATCCGGGGTTCCCCTCCTCAGCCTGGCTCCATTCACAAAAAACCACAAACCATTCCTTTTTTAAAAATTTGACCTTTATTTAACTAGGCAAGTCAGTTTAAGAACAAATTCTTATTTTCAATGACGGCCTAGGAACAGTGGGTTAACTGCCTGTTCAGGGGTAGAACGACAGATTTGTACCTTGTCGGCTCGGGGATTTGAACTTGCAACCTTCCGGTTACTAGTCCAACGCTCTAACCACTAGGCTACCCTGCCTCCCTTTTCATCAACTCTACAAACCATTAGTTTCATCAACCCTAGAGGAGGTTAGTGCCAGAGAGATACCTACTCCATCCAGGACTTAGTAGTTGTGCAGGAGAGATACCTACTCCATCCAGGACTTAGTAGTTGTGCAGGAGAGATACCTACTCCATCCAGGACTTAGTAGTTGTGCAGGAGAGATACCTACTCCATCCAGGACTTAGTAGTTGTGCAGGAGAGATACCTACTCCATCCAGGACTTAGTAGTTGTGCAGGAGAGATACCTACTCCATCCAGGACTTAGTAGTTGTGCAGGAGAGATACCTACTCCATCCAGGACTTAGTAGTTGTGCAGGAGAGATACCTACTCCATCCAGGACTTAGTAGTTGTGCAGGAGAGATACCTACTCCATCCAGGACTTAGTAGTTGTGCAGGAGAGATACCTACTCCATCCAGGACTTAGTAGTTGTGCAGGAGAGATACCTACTCCATCCAGGACTTAGTAGTTGTGCAGGAGAGATACCTACTCCATCCAGGACTTAGTAGTTGTGCAGGAGAGATACCTACTCCATCCAGGACTTAGTAGCTGTGCAGGAGAGATACCTACTCCATCCAGGAGTGTGTTTCTGTACTCAATGAGAGCTGTGTAAGGATCTTCGTTGCCGTCTCGTCCTTTTCTTCCAACAGGTTCGTCACAGTCTGAACTGCTCTCTCAGCTTGGCCGTTTGACTGTGGAAATCTAGGGCTCGACGTAACATGTTTGAACTCCCAGCTGGTAGAGAAATCGGACACCCCGACAAAACGTCGGGCACCCCGCGCCGAAATCGACTTTAGTGCTGTAATAATGTGTTTACTTGTTGTCCTACTGAGCTCTGAGATTTCTGGGTATTTTGAGTAGTAATTCACAGATAGTAGATGTTCTGGGTCGTTGTAATGGAAGAGGTCCACTCCAACTTTGGCCCAAGAGCTCCCTGGGGCTGGATGAGACAAGAGACGGCTCTCTGGGGCTGGATGAGATGGCTCTCTGGGGCTGGAAGAGACGGCTCCCTGGGGCTGGATGAGACGGCTCCCTGGGGCTAGATGAGACAAGAGACGGCTCCCTGGGGCTAGATGAGATGGCTCTCTGGGGCTGGATGAGACAAGAGACGGCTCCCTGGGGCTGGATGAGACAAGAGACGGCTCTCTGGGGCTGGATGAGATGGCTCTCTGGGGCTGGATGAGACGGCTCTCTGGGGCTGGATGAGATGGCTCCCTGGGGCTGGATGAGATGGCTCTCTGGGGCTGGATGAGATGGCTCTCTGGGGCTGGATGAGACGGCTCTCTGGGGCTGGATGAGACGGCTCTCTGGGGCTGGATGAGATGGCTCCCTGGGGCTGGATGAGATGGCTCTCTGGGGCTGGATGAGATGGCTCTCTGGGGCTGGATGAGATGGCTCTCTGGGGCTGGATGAGACGGCTCTCTGGGGCTGGATGAGATGGCTCCCTGGGGCTGGAAGAGACGGCTCCATTTGGTTGTTGTTGTTGTGTGGGTTGCATACTTTTGTTACATCTTCAAATCTGTTTATTAATTCCTGGCCAGAACAGAACATCCCTTGCTTGTTCCTTACATTTTTACGATTTCCATGTGTTCTTCATGGATTTTTTCCCATAATTTCTTCTCTCATTATCTGAGGAACGAGGAAGTTTAGACGTTTTGAACAGCAGTCCATCAGAGTATGTCAAGTCCTCTCTGAAGGTCCAGCAATGGTCTATTTTTTTGGGCAACGTTCCCTCTCGTGTCTCGCAATCCTTTAAAAACTTTTTTTAAATTTTTTAAACGGTTTCTGTGACCAGTCTTCACTCATCTTCTTCTTCTGTTGCTGCATTTTCTCTTCTGAAACAGGAAGTTAATAAACGATGTAGTTTACATCCAGCTTTACCATCCACCAATTTCTCTCTCTGTTCCTTCGGGTATGGGATCGGGCTCAATGCATCAGCGATGTGCATCTCCTTTCCTGGTTTGTATATCACATGGAGACTGTATCTCTGTAGGTTCATCCGCATTCTCTACAGTCTACCTGGTGCTTTCTGGAGAGACTTCTTGAAGATTGTTTCCAAGGACTTGTGGTCTTGACTCCACCAGGATCTGTTTTCCAGATCGGTGTGGATGAGGAGCACATTTTGGTATAATGATTTGTTTTCTGTGACATGCTTTGCCTATCTGACTGTATGCTGGACACTTTTCATTGGTTCGTGTTTGTCCCCACAACGTGAGCATTCTCCCTGGGACCTCTCTTTTACTAGCTGTTGCACGTTCTTTGTCTTTCAAAAAAAAATATATATATTTCTGTGTTTTCTTTCGTTTATGCACCTTGTGAACGAGCACCTCGACGTCATCATGGAGCATGTTCAGTTGGCTCTGGCTCACTTCACTAGCACGGTAAATGTGTAACGTTAGAGATACCTACTCCATCCAGGAGTGTGTTTCTGTACTCAAGGAGAGCTGTGTAAGGATCTTCGTCGTTGACGTCATCATGGAGCATGTTCAGATGGCTCTGGCTCACTTGTGTAATTGCTCTAGCTAGCAGGAGATCTGGTTCTCTGAGTAATCTGCGATTCCACACACAATTCAGTTCCGTGTCAGTGACACAAGTAAGTTGTTGAAACTCAGTCTTTTGGGATAGATTTCCCTCTAGGTTCAGAGTAGTTGCTGGTCTCATGTGGGATAGATTTCTCTCTAGGTTCAGAGTAGTTGCTGGTCTCATGTGGGATAGATTTCTCTCTAGGTTCAGAGTAGTTGCTGGTCTCATGTGGGATAGATTTCTCTCTAGGTTCAGAGTAGTTGCTGGTCTCATGTGGGATAGATTTCTCTCTAGGTTCAGAGTAGTTGCTGGTCTCATGTGGGATAGATTTCCCTCTAGGTTCAGAGTAGTTGCTGGTCTCATGTGGGATAGATTTCCCTCTAGGTTCAGAGTAGTTGCTGGTCTCATGTGGGATAGATTTCGCTCTAGGTTCAGAGTAGTTGCTGGTCTCATGTGGGATAGATTTCTCTCTAGGTTCAGAGTAGTTGCTGGTAGGATTCTAGAGGATTTCTAATTATTATGTTCACTCAGCTGGGCCTCACGAGGAACACAACAAATGATCTATTACCAGTGTGATCGAATACCTTAAAATTAAAATAAAAAGATAAATCAATTCAAAATGGTCTGAGAAGAACAACATTGGCAGGGCAATGCAAGCACAGCCAATATGTGGTGATAATGTATTGGGTCTATAGCCTACTGCACAAACCTCATTCCTACAGAACTGTTTTTAATTGGTTAAAGTCACGTTAAAAAGAAAATCTGAGTGGTAAGATCTCTGCTCTCATTTTGACTCAGAAAGTGATCTTGATTAGGAAAAAGGTTGGTGACCACTGTGGTAAAACCATTCATTGTGGCTAGGAAAAATACAGTAGGGTAGTAGTCGGGACAGTAGGGTAGTAGTCGGGACAGTAGGGTAGTAGTCGGTTCAGTAGGGTAGTAATCAGTAGGGTAGTAATCTCCCTAAATTTTATCAGCATATCGATTGCGCAACCAGGGGTGGAAAGACCTTGGATCATTGTTACTCTAACTTCCGCGACGCATATAAGGCCCTGCCCCGCCCCCCTTTCGGAAAAGCTGACCACGACTCCATTTTGTTGATCCCTGCCTACAGACAGAAACTAAAACAAGAAGCTCCCACGCTGAGGTCTGTCCAACGCTGGTCCGACCAAGCTGACTCCACACTCCAAGACTGCTTCCATCACGTGGACTGGGAGATGTTTCGTATTGCGTCAGACAACAACATTGACGAATACGCTGATACGGTGTGCGAGTTCATTAGAACGTGCGTTGAAGATGTCGTTCCCATAGCAACGATTAAAACATTCCCTAACCAGAAACCGTGGATTGATGGCAGCATTCGTGTGAAACTGAAGGCACGAACCACTGCTTTTAATCAGGGCAAGGTGTCTGGTAACATGACTGAATACAAACAGTGCAGCTATTCCCTCCGCAAGGCTATCAAACAAGCTAAGCGCCAGTACAGAGACAAAGTAGAATCTCAATTCAACGGCTCAGACACAAGAGGCATGTGGCAGGGTCTACAGTCAAATCACCGACTACAGGAAGAAACCCAGCCCAGTCACGGACCAGGATGTCTTGCTCCCAGGCAGACTAAATAACTTTTTGCCCGCTTTGAGGACAATACAGTGCCACTGACACGGCCTGCAACGGAAACATGCGGTCTCTCCTTCACTGCAGCCGAAGTGAGTAAGACATTTAAACGTGTTAACCCTCGCAAGGCTGCAGGCCCAGACGGCATCCCCAGCCGCGCCCTCAGAGCATGCGCAGACCAGCTGGCCGGTGTGTTTACGGACATATTCAATCAATCCCTATACCAGTCTGCTGTTCCCACATGCTTCAAGAGGGCCACCATTGTTCCTGTTCCCAAGAAAGCTAAGGTAACTGAGCTAAACGACTACCACCCCGTAGCACTCACATCCGTCATCATGAAGTGCTTTGAGAGACTAGTCAAGGACCATATCACCTCCACCCTACCTGACACCCTTGACCCACTCCAATTTGCTTACCGCCCAAATAGGTCCACAGACGATGCAATCTCAACCACACTGCACACTGCCCTAACCCATCTGGACAAGAGGAATACCTATGTGAGAATGCTGTTCATCGACTACAGCTCGGCATTCAACACCATAGTACCCTCCAAGCTCGTCATCAAGCTCAAGACCCTGGGTCTCGACCCCGCCCTGTGCAACTGGGTACTGGACTTCCTGACGGGCCGCCCCAGGTGGTGAGGGTAGGCAACAACATCTCCTCCCCGCTGATCCTCAACACTGGGGCCCCACAAGGGTGCGTTCTGAGCCCTCTCCTGTACTCCCTGTTCACCCACGACTGCGTGGCCATGCACGCCTCCAACTCAATCATCAAGTTTGCGGACGACACAACAGTGGTAGGCTTGATTACCAACAACGACGAGACGGCCTACAGGGAGGAGGTGAGGGCCCTCGGAGTGTGGTGTCAGGAAAATAACCTCACACTCAACGTCAACAAAACTAAGGAGATGATTGTGGACTTCAGGAAACAGCAGAAGGAACACCCCCCATCCACATCGATGGAACAGTAGTGGAGAGGGTAGCAAGTTTTAAGTTCCTCGGCATACACATCACAGACAAACTGAACTGGTCCACTCACACAGACAGCATCGTGAGGAAGGCGCAGCAGCGCCTCTTCAACCTCAGGAGGCTGAAGAAATTCGGCTTGTCACCAAAAGCACTCACAAACTTCTACAGATGCACAATCGAGAGCATCCTGGCGGGCTGTATCACCGCCTGGTATGGCAACTGCACCGCCCTCAACCGTAAGGCTCTCCAGAGGGTAGTGAGGTCTGCACAACGCATCACCGGGGGCAAACAACCTGCCCTCCAGGACACCTACACCACCCGATGCTACAGGAAGGCCATAAAGATCATCAAGGACATCAACCACCCGAGCCACTGCCTTTTCACCCCGCTGTCATCCAGAAGGCGAGGTCAGTACAGGTGCATCAAAGCTGGGACCGAGAGACTGAAAAACAGCTTCTATCTCAAGGCCATCAGACTGTTAAACAGCCACCACTAACATTGAGTGGCTACTGCCAACACACTGTCAATGACACTGACTCTACTCCAGCCACTTTAATCATGGGAATTGATGGGAAATGATGTAAATATATCACTAGCCACTTTAAACAATGCTACCTTATATAATGTTACTTACCCTACATTATTCATCTCATATGCATACGTTGATACTGTACTCTATATCATCGACTGCATCCTTATGTAATACATGTATCACTAGCCACTTTAACTATGCCACTTGGTTTACATACTTATCTCATATGTATATACTGTACTCGATATCATCTACTGTATCTTGCCTATGCTGCTCTGTACCATCACTCATTCATATATCCTTATGTACATATTCTTTATCCCCTTACACTGTGTATAAGACAGTAGTTTTTTTGGAATTGTTAGTTAGATTACTTGTTCGTTATTACTGCATTGTCGGAACTAGAAGCACAAGCATTTCGCTACACTCGCATTAACATCTGCTAACCATGTGTATGTGACAAATAAAATTTGATTTGATTTGATTTTAGTAATCAGGACAGTAGGGTAGTAGTCGGTACAGTAGGGTAGTAGTCGGGACAGTAGGGTAGTAGTCGGGACAGTAGGGTAGTAGTCGGGACAGTAGTAGTCGGTACAGTAGGGTAGTAGTTGGTACAGTAGGGTAGTAGTCGGGACAGTAGGGTAGTAGTCGGTACAGTAGGGTAGTAGTTGGTACAGTAGGGTAGTAGTCGGGACAGTAGGGTAGTAGTCGGGACAGTAGGGTAGAAGAAGGGACAGTAGGGTAGTAGTCGGTACACAGTAGGGTAGTAGTCGGGACAGTAGGGTAGTAGTCGGGACAGTAGTAGTCGGTACAATAGGGTTGTAGTCGGTACACAGTAGGGTAGTAATCGGGACAGTAGGGTAGTAGTCGGGACAGTAGGGTAGTAGTTGGTACAGTAGGGTAGTAATCGGTACAGTAGGGTAGTAGTCGGTACAGTAGGGTAGTAGTCGGTACAGTAGTAGTCGGTACAGTAGGGTAGTAGTCGGTACAGTAGGGTAGTAGTTGGTACAGTAGGGTAGTAGTCGGTACAGTAGGGTAGTAGTCGGTACAGTAGTAGTCGGGACAGTAGGGTAGTAGTCGGGACAGTAGGGTAGAAGAAGGGACAGTAGGGTAGTAGTCGGTACACAGTAGGGTAGTAGTCGGGACAGTAGGGTAGTAGTTGTAGTTTGTACAGTAGGGTAGTAGTTGGTACAGTAGGGTAGTAGTCGGTACAGTAGGGTAGTAGTCGGTACACAGTAGGGTAGTAGTCGGTACACAGTAGGGTAGTAGTCGGGACAGTAGGGTAGTAGTCGGGACACAGTAGGGTAGTAGTCGGGACACAGTAGGGTAGTAGTCGGGACACAGTAGGGTAGTAGTCGGGACACAGTAGGGTAGTAGTCGGGACAGTAGGGTAGTAGTCAGGAGCGTAGTGTTACATGGTTTCATACCCCATTGTAGTAGTTCAGTGTTACATGGTTTCATACCCCATTATAGTAGTTCAGTGTTACATGGTTTCATACCCCATTGTAGTAGTTCAGTGTTACATGGTTTCATACCCCATTGTAGTAGTTCAGTGTTACATGGTTTCATACCCCATTGTAGTAGTTCAGTGTTACATGGTTTCATACCCCATTGTAGTAGTTCAGTGTTACATGGTTTCATACCCCATTGTAGTAGTTCAGTGTTACATGGTTTCATACCCCATTGTAGTAGTTCAGTGTTACATGGTTTCATACCCCATTGTAGTAGTTCAGTGTTACATGGTTTCATACCCCATTGTAGTAGTTCAGTGTTACATGGTTTCATACCCCATTGTAGTGGTTCAGGAGCGTAGTGTTACATGGTTTCATACCCCATTGTAGTAGTTCAGTGTTACATGGTTTCATACCCCATTGTAGTGGTTCAGGAGCGTAGTGTTACATGGTTTCATACCCCATCATGTAGGGCTGGATGACGGGTCTGCAGGGACTCCCAGAGCTCTCTAGCACACTTTCCCTCCACCCACCCTCTTCCTCTTTTTTCTGTCTCCTGTTACTCTTCCTCCTTCCCTCCCCCACCTCTTTCTCCCTCCCCTCTCACATCCACCCCTCTCTCTCCCTCTCTCCATCCACCCACCCCTCTCTCGCCCTCTCCCTCCACCCCCTACTTCCACCACTCTCCTGTTACTCCCCCCCCTCCCCTCCTCTCGCTTTCCCTCCACCAGAGATAAGAACAGAGCTGTTCTCTCCAGAGAGGAATGATCATAGCAGTAGACAGACAGAGAGGAATTGATGCTGGTGTACAACAAAACGGACAGACAGGCAGCAGGCTCCTTTAAACCAAGAGGCTGTAATTGCTGCCAAAGGTGCTTCAACGAAGTACCGAGTAAAGGGTCTGAATACTTATGTAAATATCATTTCAGTTATATATTTTTTAACAATTGCAAAAATTCTAAAAATCTGCTTTCACTTTGTCATTATGGTGTATTCTGTATAGATTAATAATGGGGGGGAAAAAACTATTTAATCCATTTTAGTATAAGGCCGTAACGTAACAAAATGTGGAAAAAGTCAAGGGGTCTGAATACTTTCTGAATGCACCGTATATACTCATTGTTGGGGTGGTATTGATGTGGGATTTGGGTGAGTCCGCGGGTGGTGTTTGACCATTTCTTTAGATTCCTCATGTTGAACTCATTGTTAGAAAAAGGTTCGGTCCAAATCTGACGTTGGGTACTAGAATTATTCAATATTATATGAATATTATATGAATCCTATAAATGAATATGGCCGATATGGATGCAATCAATTAGGTTAATTTCTCAGAGATTAAATTACACGACATGACCAAAAGTACGAGGACACCTTCTCGTCAAACATCTCATTCCATAATCATGGGCATTAATATGCAATTGGTCCCCCCTTTGCTGAGTAAAGGGGCCCTTGGACAGGGAAGTGACTGAGAACCCAATGGTCACTCTGACAGAGCTCCAACGTTCATCTGTGGAGCCAGGCCTAATTGCCCCACTCTTCTGGGGAAACTAGGCCTGGTTCGCAGTCAGCGGCCCAATTCATCCCAAAGGTGTTCGATGGAGTTGAGGTCAGGGCTCGTTGCAGGCCAGTCAAGTTCTTCCACACCGATCTTGACATACCATTACTGTATGGACCTCATATTGTGCATGGAGGGGGGGCATTGTCATCCTTTAACAGTAAAGGGACTTCCCCAAACTGTTGCCAAAAAGTTGGAAGCACAGCATCTTCTTGAATGTTATTATATGCTGTAGCATTAAGAGTTCCCTTCACTGGAACTAAGGGGCCTAGCCCGAACCATGAAAAACAGCCCAAGACCATTATTCCTAATCCACCAAACTTTACAGTTGGCACAATGCATTGTGGCAGGTAGCATTCTCCTGGCATCCACCAAACCCAGATTCGTCCATCGGACTGCCAAGATGTTGAAGTGTGATTCATCACTCCAGAGAACCCATTTCCACTGCTCCAAAGTCCAATGGTGGCGAACTTTACACCACTCCAGCCGACGCTTGGCATTGCGCATGGTGATCTTAGGCTCGTGTGCAGCTGCTCAGCCATGGAAACCCAATTCATGAAGCTCCCGACTAACAGTTATTGTGCTGAAGTTGCTTCCAGAGGCAGTTTGGAACTCGGTAGTGAGTGTTGCAACTAAGGACAGATGATTTTTACGCGGTTCAGCACTCGGTGGTCCCGTTCTGTGAGCTTGTGTGGCCTACCACTTAGCGACTGAGCCATTGTTGCTCCTAGATGTTTCCACTTAACAATAACAGCACTTACAGTTGACCGGGGGGCAGCTCTAGCAGGGCAGAAATTTGACAAACTGACTTGTTGGAAAGGAGGCATCCTATGATGGTGCCACGTTGAAAGTCACTGAGCTCTTCAGTACAGGCCATTCTACTGCCAATGTTTGTCTATGGAGATTGCATGGCTGTGTGCTCGATTTTATACATCTGTCAGCAACGGGTGTGTCTGAAATAGCCGAAAACACTAATTTGAAGGGGTGTCCACATACTTTTGTATTTATAGTGTATTTTTTGTCAGGCAGGACCTTACAGCACTGAATGAGAGGAATTTGACTTGGAAATGTGTCTGTAGTTTGTCTATAGTTTAAGGTGCATTACAATATCCTAATGTGGTTTGTTTCTGTATATAGGGCAGACAACTGACTAAGTGCTTAGATTTTACCCACCCCCACTCCAGCCAGGTTATTATTCTGCACTTTGAGTTTAGTAGGGCCCTATAAAATCTGCGTTGTAGAAAAGGCTGACGGAATCACAGAATCCAGACATTAAAATGGAATTCAGACATAAACGGAATTCCGGAATGCCCGCCTGTTCGTATGTCTAGTCTACACTTCGCAGCCGTTAGCGATAATGCTAATGATAACCGTCTGCTCGTAGATTGGAAGGCTTTCCCAAAAACCTTCTCAATTAAAATGTTAACTACAATGTAGCGTATGCCTACCGAGCAGAATGATATCATGATTATTTGCCTCAATCTGGCGGCCATTTTGTTTAGCAAACTCTGCAATCACATGAGCGCTACAGAAATGTTGCTAGCCCGAACAACGGTCTCTGGCTGGCGCACAGTGGAATTAAAGGGTAACTACACCCAACATTCAACATTACTTCAGATTTTTCCCAGACCTGAAAAGAGGTCACCTGATGTCGTTTCAGCATTGTTGAGAACTCAGAACATCAAATGTTGTGGAGAAGGAAAAAAAAAAAAAAGTGTGATTTTCGAGAGTGAAAAATGGAGAGAAAAACATTTTAACCTGGAAAAACAAAACTTAAGAAAACTGAATTTGGTGAAAAATAAAACCGGTTTTATAGAGCCCTAGTTTAGGCAGTGTTTTTCTTAGAGCAGATTCACAATAGCCACAAAATAAATAAATACAATTTTAAAGTGCAATACTGTATGCATTTGTGTCAGGACTGAATGAGAGAAGATTTCACTAGTACAGCTACCAAAAAACATAAAGTTCATCATAAATAATCACAGTTGATATTTCTACCTTATTGTATCTGTGTGTTTACAGGTCTATATTTCCAACGTGCATTACAATATCTTATTGTTGCTGGTTTCTGTATGTAGGGCAAACAACTGTTTATGTGTAATCCACACTGAGTTAAGGGGGGGTCACAACGTCTATCAATTTAATCACTTTTGAAGTAAAATACCTTTATACATCCACTTCATATATGGGAGAGACCTTAAGAGATATAAGGAAAACATAGTCATGCTGTTTTGTCATAAGGGGTATTTGATTGGCACCCCCATCTTAGAGGTTGGTACGGTCTACGTTGCATCATATTGCCTAGGACATAGCGTATTTAGAGGGGAGTTCGGGAAGTCTACCAACAACACGCAAACAGCTGTGTTGTAAACGGGTTACTATAACGTGAAAACAGAGGACAAGGGTGTTGACACAGCCAGTCAGTTTAATTCAAATCGATTATTTTCCTCATGACAGCATGCACAGGGCGGGAGAGCTCGGGTTTCTGGTAATGTGGCCCTGTGTGTGTGTACTATGTGTGTGTGTGTGTGTGTGTGTGTACTATGTGTACTATGTGTGTGTGTGTACTATGTGTGTGTGTACTATGTGTGTGTGTGTGTGTGTGTGTGTGTGTACTATGTGTGTGTAATATGTGTGTACTGTGTGTGTGTGTGTGCGCGTGCGTGCGCGTGTGTGTGTGTGTGTAGGGCCCTACTGGTGTTATCTAACCCAGTGTGTCACTGGTTGTGATTCTCTGCATCATGACATCATCTCTATCAGACCGTATGGCGAAACACACACACAGGGTACAGATGGACCCCTGACAACACACACAGCTGGACCCCTGACACCACACACACACACACAGCTGGACCCCTGACTCCACACACACAGCTAGATCCCTGACACCACACACAGCTGGACCCCTGACACCACACACACACACACAGCTGGACCCCTGACTCCACACACACAGCTAGATCCCTGACACCACACACAGCTGGACCCCTGACACCACACACACACACACAGCTGGACCCCTGACTCCACACACACAGCTGGATCCCTGACACCACACACAGCTGCAACCCTGACACCACACACAGCTGGACCCCTGACACCACACACACAGCTAGATCCCTGACACCACACACACAGCTGGACCCCTGACACCACACACAGCTGGACCCCTGACACCACACACAGCTGGACCCCTGACTCCACACACACAGCTGGACCCCTGACACCACACACAGCTGGACCCCTGACACCACACACAGCTGGACCCCTGACTCCACACACAGCTGGACCCCTGACACCACACACAGCTAGATCCCTGACACCACACACAGCTGGATCCCTGACACCACACACAGCTGGACCCCTGACACCACACACAGCTGGACCCCTGACACCACACACAGCTGGACCCCTGACTCTACACACACAGCTGGACCCCTGACACCACACACAGCTGGACCCCTGACACCACACACAGCTGGACCCCTGACACCACACACAGCTGGACCCCTGACACCACACACAGCTGGACCCCTGACTCCACACACACAGCTGGACCCCTGACACCACACACAGCTGGACCCCTGACACCACACCCTGTCAGCAGGCGGCGTCCTCCTTAAAAGCTGTTTGTCTTTTATACATGATCTGAACCTGACCCTGTGAACCAAGCAGTTCACCCTGTGTGTGTGTGTGTGTGTGTGTGTGTGTGTGTGTGTGCTCGCTCGTGCGTGCGTGTGTGTGTGTGTGTGTGTGTGTGTGGTTCTATTTGAGGCTCATGATGAGAATGGTGTTGATGGAGGTGATGGGACTGGGAAGCTTTGGGAGGGAAGGTCGGGACCCATTTAGTCGCCGTCATTAAATCAGAGCCCTCTCAACTCTGTCTGTTCTGGAGAGGACTAACCCGAACCCCGGTCAGAGCCATCCACTCCGTCTGCAACCCTAATCCTGGGGCTGGGGCCTGTGGCAGGTGCACAGGAAGTGAGTACCATTTACTGAGCAAATCACATCCTGTCTGTCCCATCACAACACACTTTGTTCCTCAGAGATAAAGATACTCACAGACACAAACAGACGAGGGATGCACGATATATCGGTGAACATATCGGAATCGGACGATATTAGCTAAAAATGCAAACATCGGTATCGGCCCGATGTGCAAAACCGATGTCAAAGCTGACGTGCGTACCAATATAACGTAGGCACATGACGTAATGACACCACATAAAATGTTGCACTATACGTATTCCTCGCCCACAATGTCTGCTGTGTGGATCGAGCAGTCGACAAGTCGCGCAGTCGACAAGTCGCGCAGTCGACAAGTCGCGCAGTCGACAAGTCGCGCAGTCGACAGGTCGCGCAGTCGACAGGTCGCGCAGTCGACAGGTCGAGCAGTCATTTGAAAGAGTAAGAACATTTCAGTGAGACAAAACAAAGGCGAAATCCTTTAACTCCAAGATAATGGAATTCTCTTCCCTTGACAATCAAGCAGTCATTTGAAAGAGTAAGAACATTTCAGTGAGACAAAACAAAGGCGAAATCCTTTAACTCCAAGATAATGGAATTCTCTTCCCTTGACAATCAACCGTTCTCTGTCATGGATGATGTTGGCTTTTGCCGACTGGACGAGCACCAGGACACTCTAACGTTACCAAATGGACGAGCACCGGGACACTCTAACGTTACCAAATGGACGAGCACCAGGACACTCTAACGTTACCAAATGGACGAGCACCAGGACACTCTAACGTTACCAAATGGACGAGCACCAGGACACTCTAATGTTACCAAATGGACGAGCACCAGGACACTCTAACGTTACCAAATGGACGAGCACCAGGACACTCTAACGTTACCAAATGGACGAGCACCAGGACACTAACGTTACCAAATGGACGAGCACCAGGACACTCTAACGTTACCAAATGGACGAGCACCAGGACACTCTAACGTTACCAAATGGACGAGCACCAGGACACTCTAACGTTACCAAATGGACGAGCACCAGGACACTCTAACGTTACCAAATGGACGAGCACCAGGACACTCTAACGTTACCAAATGTTGCCCTACCGGAGTTACACAGTAGTAGCGTCACTGCTATTAGCTTCACGACATACTATGGAACGCCGGTTGGGTCTTTGCGTGTCAACAAAAGATACACGTCAAATAACACTGACAATAACACTATTTGACAATAACACAATTTGACAATAACACAATTTGACAATAACACTATTTGACAATAACACAATTTGACGCGTTAAATAAGCTTTTAATTTGACACGTCAAATAAAACATTTCTATTATATAATGTTGTGTGTTCTGAATATGCTCGTGCGAGCCAAGCGGCACCACTACTACTACCAGTAGCACTGTCAAAGCCATGCAAACAAGCAAACACCGGCCACGAACGATATGTTTACAATACCGCGTTGGTAATAAAGCATAATTTGTTCGACCACAACTTCTGGGGTCGCTAGCTTTAGGTTGTTTGCTAGCTTCAGCTTGTTTGCTAGCTTCAGCTTGTTTGCTAGCTTTAGCTTGGTACACGGCTATCACCAATACATCCAGCCTGAAAACAAATGACCAGTGGAACCTGCAGTCATTTTCATTATTCTTAGCAATGATTTAGGAATCCTTGTGAGTAAGTATTAGCTAGGTTGTCACTTGTTGTTCACCTATTGAAATTGAACTTCAGTTCATGAACATAAATAGCTAGCCAGCTACTTAACCCTGTTGCCCAAAGCTAATGTTATAAGCAGACAGCTAGCTTCATCTGGCTAGTGAGGCTCGATGTGTTGTGAAGCTAGCCACAATAAGGATTAGACACAAACGTGGAATTTGCAGTTGGCTTTCAAAATAAAAGTCTCTCTTTGAAAGGGACGCAGAAGGTTACAATTGGTGGAATCATGACATAGACTAGATGATATTAAACAAGGTTGGGGTGTTGTAATGTGGAGCAATGAAATGGGGTATCATTCGACTCGGTGACACCCACAGAACACAACTGTGAAGAGTTGATGCAAATAATAGCGTTTTAGCTCTTATTGCGGGACTGTGGCTGTGTGAAATCACCTCCCCAGTCAGCCTATTGTGTGCAGTGACATTCACATTGCACTGTACAGCTTTACCAAAGGATTGGGGATCAATGAAATGGGGGTATCGGTCTACTCAATTCCCAACGTCCTCCTTAGAGTTATCATATTCCAAAAACATCCACGCAGTGTTGTTTTTCCTCTGGAACAGTGTTCAATACACATGGGTTGACAATAAATGTGGCTCAATTCACAGTTGTTTCATTGTCCCGCAATAAGAGCTACGATGCTAATGTTCTCTGGGTGTCCCTGAGAAGACTGATACCCCCATGTCATTGATCCACAATCCATAGGTTAAGGCTGTACAGTGAAATAAGGACGCCCCCAATGCAATTCTAAAGTCAAACCTAATCAAAGTGAATTTGTCACGTGCTCCGAATACAACAGGCTATATACAGTAGAGAGGCTATATACAGTAGAGAGGTTATATACAGTAGAGAGGTTATATACAGTAGAGAGGCTATATACAGTAGAGAGGCTATATACAGTAGAGAGGCTATATACAGTAGAGAGGCTACATACAGTAGAGAGGATATATACAGTAGAGAGGATATATACAGTAGAGAGGCTATATACAGTAGAGAGGCTATATATACAGTAGAGAGGCTATATACAGTAGAGAGGATATATATAGTAGAGAGGCTATATACAGTAGAGAGGATATATACAGTAGAGAGGTTAGTAGAGAGGCTATATATAGTAGAGAGGCTATATACAGTAGAGAGGCAGTAGAGAGGCTATATACAGTAGAGAGGCTATATACAGTAGAGAGGCTATATACAGTAGAGAGGCTACATACAGTAGAGAGGCTATATACAGTAGAGAGGCTATATACAGGCTATATACAGTAGATATACAGAGAGAGGCTATATACAGTAGAGAGGCTATATACAGTAGAGAGGCTATATATAGTAGAGAGGCTATATACAGTAGAGAGGCTATATACAGTAGAGGCTATATACAGTAGAGAGGCTATATATAGTAGAGAGGCTATATACAGTAGAGAGGCTATATACAGTAGAGAGGCTATATACAGTAGAGAGGCTATATACAGTAGCGAGGCTACATACAGACACCGGTTAGTCAGTCTTGTTGAGGTAGTATGTACATGTAGATATGGTTAAAGTGACTATGCATAAATGATGAACAGAGAGTAGCAGCAGCGTAAAAAGAGAAGTTGGTAGGTGGCGGGACACAATGCAGATAGCCCGGTTAGCCAATGTGCGGGAGCACTGGTTGGTCGGCCCAATTGAGGTAGTATGTACATGAATGTGTAGTTAAAGTGACTATGCATATATGATAAACAGAGAGTAGCAGCAGCGTAAAAAGAGGGGTGGGGGGGGGTCACACAATGCAAATATTCCGGGTAACCATTTGGTTCCTGTTCAGGAGTCTTATGGCTTGGGGGTAAAAACTGTTGAGAAGCCTTTTTGTCCTAGACTTGGCACTCCGGTACCGCTTGCCATGCAGTAGTAGAGAGAACAGTCTATGATGGCAGGCAGCTTTGCCCCAGTGATGTACTGGGCCGTACGCATTACCCTCTGCAGTACCTTGCGGTAGGAGGCCGAGCAGTTGCCGTACCAGGCAGTGATGCAACCGGTCAGGATACTCTCAATGTTGCAGCTGTAGAACCTTCTGAGGATCTCAGGACCCATGCCCATCATTTTAGTCTCCTGAGGGGGAATAGGCTTTGTCGTGCCCTCTTCACAACTGTCTTGGTGGGTTTGGACCATTCTAGTTTGTTGTTGATGTGGACACCAAGGAACTTGAAGCTCTCAACCTGCTCCACTACAGCCCTGTCAATGAGAATGGGGGCGTGCTCGGTGCTCCTTTTCCTGTAGTCCACAATCATCTCCTTAGTCTTGGTTACGTTGAGGGATAGGTTGTTATTCTGGCACCACCCGGCCAGGTCTCTGACCCCCTCCCTATAGGCTGTCTCGTCGTTGTCGGTGGTGATCAGGCCTTCCACTGTTGTGTCGTCAGCAAACTTAATGATGGTGTTGGAGTCGTGCCTGGCCGTGCAGTCGTGGGTGAACAGGGAGTACAGGAGGGGACTGAGCACGCACCCCTGGGGAGCTCCAGTGTTGAGGATCAGCATGGCAGATGTGTTGCTACCTACCCTCACCACCTGGGGGCGACCCATTAGGAAGTCCAGGATCGAGTTGCAGAGGGAGGTGTTTAGTCCCAGGGTCCTTAGCTTAGTGATGAGCTTTGACGGCACTGGTGTTGAACACTGAGCTGTAGTCAATTAACAGCATTCTCACATAGGTGTCCCTTTTGTCCAGGTGGGAAAGGGCAGTGTGGAGTGCAATAGAGATCGCATCATCTGTGGATCTGTTTTGGCGGTATGCAAATTGGAGTGGGTCTAGGGTTTCTAGGATAATGGTATTGATGTGAGCCATGACCAGCCTTTCAAAGCACTTCATGGCTACAGCGTTACGGGTCTGTAGTCATTTAGGCAGGTTGCCTTTGTGTTCTTGGGCACAGGGACTATGGTGGTCTGCTTGAAACATTTTGGTATTACAGACTCAATCAGTATAACAGTATAATACATCCAGTGTGATTTCAACAGATTTGTCAAATTAACAAATGATTGTCTTTTGCTGATTTTATATAACAACATTCCAACCTCGTTTAGCATGATCTATTGAATTATGGCATAATTCTACTATTTGTATCACTGTCAATGACATACTTTTATTTTGAAGGCAAACTGCAAAGTCCACTATTGTGGCTCATCCTTATTGTGGCTAGCTTCACATAGACGGGTCCGACCACCATTAATCAAATAAGAACTGTCTTGTAAATTAAGGTTATTTTAGATGATGACACTATATAGTTAGCTAGCTAAGAATAGCTACTGAAACAGATGTTGTTTTACTATGTTTTAGGGGGAGAACATTGCTTGCATCCATCAGCTAGTTACCTTTATTTTAAATGACCAGCATTGTAGGTGCGCGAGACAACTTTACCAGCATCATGGCAGACGTATCGATGAATCGTTGTGACATATGAAATACGAGTGATAGTGTAATCAAATTTGTAATAACAACATTTTTTAAGATGACAAACTTATTACGCGAAGTGCAGTCATATGGGGACATATGTACATGTGGGGGACATATGTAAATGTGGGGACATATGTAAATGTGGGGGGGACATATGTAAATGTGGGGGACATATGTAAATGTGGGGGACATATGTAAATGTGGGGGACATATGTACATGTGGGGGACATATGTACATGTGGGGGACATATGTACATGTGGGGGACATATGTACATGTGGGGGACATATGTACATGTGGGGGACATATGTACATGTGGGGGACATATGTAAATGTGGGGGACATATGTAAATGTCACCAAAACAAATTTTTGGTCCGTGTGGTGTGTGTGTGTGTGCCTGTGTGTGTGTGTGTATGTGTGAATTTTGTCTGAGGTGGTGTCCATGCATGGTGCTGACCGTCTGACTGCATCCCAGATGGACCTCTACACCTCCCCTCTACATAGTGTCTATCCTCTGTCTGTAAGAGCACTACCACACTACTGTTAATAATAAACTGTGCATTCCCCTGGCCTGCTGTTTCACTAGCATATATATATATATATCTGCTGCTGTATCTGCTGTTTCACTAGCAGAGAGAGAGAGAGAGAGAGAGAGAGAGAGAGACAGAGAGAGAGAGAGAGAGAGAGAGAGACGCCTGGCTACGGTTTCATTCCACTGACTGCCATGTGTGGGAAAGGATGCAGGGATCTAAGCCGAGAGCGGCGCTGTCTGACTGAGTTACTCGGCGGTGCTCACGTAGAGCGGCGCTGTCTGACTGAGTTACTCGGCGGTGCTCACGTAGTGCGGCGCTGTCTGACTGAGTTACTCGGCGCTGTCTGACTGAGTTACTCTGCGGTGCTCGCGTAAACGGACGTCACACTACGCTCGCTGAGCCGTACCTCTTCCTCCTGAACAAGCTCATATCCGAGACTCAAAACACGGGACCTCTGCCTCGCAGACATGGTGACCGCCCTCCTGAAGCGTTATAACCCATCATGCTACGGAAAAATACCCAATTTAGCAGCATAAGTGGCGGCACGACAGGCTAAGAAGTGAGTTTCACAGATCCCCATCTCCAGGCTAAGGAGTGAGTTTCACAGACCCCCCCCATCTACAGGCTAAAGAGTGAGTTTCACAGATCCCCATCTCCAGGCTAAAGAGTGAGTTTCACAGATCCCCATCTACAGGCTAAAGAGCTCCCTGTCACCCAGGACCTCGATACCAGGCGGTGTCAGAGAAAGGCCCTAGAAAAGATCAAAGACTCCAGCCATAGACTGTATACTCCGCTACCGCACGGCAAGCGGTACCGATGCACCCAGTCTGGAACCAACAGGACTCTGAACAGCTTCTACCCACAAGCTGTACGATAGATAAATAGTTCAATCAATAACTACCCGGGATATCCGCATTAATATGTATTGACCCTTTTTGCACATTACTGCTGTTACTGTTTATTATCTATCCAGTCCCTTTATCCCTACCTATGTGTGTGTATATATCTACCTTAATTACCTCGTACCCCTGCAGATCGACTCTGTACTGGTGCCCCGTCTATATAGCCATGTTATTACCTGGTACTCCCTGTATATAGACATGTTATTACCTGGTACTTCCTGTATATAGCAATGATATTACCTGGTACTTCCTGTATATAGCCATGTTATTACCTGGTACTTCCTGTATATAGTCATGTTATTACCTGGTACTTCCTGTATATAGTCATGTTATTACCTGGTACTTCCTGTATATAGTCATGTTATTACCTGGTACTTCCTGTATATAACCATGTTATTACCTGGTGTCCCGGGTATATAGCCATGATATTACCTGGTACTCCCTGTATATAGCCATGTTATTACCTGGCACTTCCTGTATATAGCCATGTTAGTATCTGGTACCCCGGGTATATAGCCATGTTATTACCTGGTACCCCGGGTATATAGCCATGTTAGTACCTGGTACCCAGGGTATATAGCCATGTTAATACCTGGTACCCAGGGTATATAGCCATGTTAATACCTGGTACCCCGGGTATATAGCCATGTTAATACCTGGTACCCAGGGTATATAGCCATGTTATTACCTGGTACCCCTGTATATAGCCATGTTATTACCTGGTACTTCCTGTATATAGCCATGATATTACCTGGTACTTCCTGTATATAGTCACGTTATTACCTGGTACTTCCTGTATATAGCCATGTTATTACCTGGTATCCATTATGTATTTATTCCTTGTGTTATTATTTTTCTGTAATGTTTGTCTCTGCATTGTTGGAAAGGGCCCGTCAGTAAGCATTTCACTGTTCGTCTACACCTGTTGTTTACGAAGCGTGTGACAAATAAACATTTGATTTGCTGCTTTCATGCCAACTCCTTGTCACTCATTGTTACATTTGCCTTGACAAATGACATCACTGGAATTGGCAAGAGCACAAACAGATCTGGGACCAGGCTATAAGAGGAGCCAACAGATCTGGGACCAGGCTATAAGAGGAGCCAACAGATCTGGGACCAGGCTATAAGAGGCCCGCCAACAGATTTCACTGGACCACCTGTTGTTTAAGAGACAAATAAACAGATTTGGGACCAGGCTAACTCCTTGAGCCAACAGATCTTGGACAAATGACATCACTGGAAGAGGAGCCAACAGATCTGGGACCAGGCTATAAGAGGAGCCAACAGATCTGGGACCAGGCTATAAGAGGAGCCAACAGATCTGGGACCAGGCTATAAAGGAGCCAACAGATCTGGGACCAGGCTATAAGAGGAGCCAACAGATCTGGGACCAGGCTATAAGAGGAGACAACAGATCTGGGACCAGGCTATAGAAGGAGACAATAGATCTGGGACCAGGCTATAAGAGGAGCCAACAGATCTGGGACCAGGCTATAAGAGGAGCCAACAGATCTGGGACCAGGCTATAGAAGGAGCCAACAGATCTGGGACCAGGCTATAGATGGAGACAACAGATCTGGGACCAGGCTATAGAAGGAGACAATAGATCTGAGACCAGGCTATAGAAGGAGACAACAGATCTGGGACCAGGCTATAGAAGGAGACAACAGATCTGGGACCAGGCTATAGGAGGAGACAATAGATCTGAGACCAGTCTATAGAAGGAGACAACAGATCTGAGACCAGGCTATAGAAGGAGACAACAGATCTGGGACCAGGCTAGCAGAGAGGACATGTCCCCCTAAAACTACTTCCTCTTCCTGCCCAGGCAAGAAAGCCCCTCAGGAGTGAGTCACAGATAGTCAAAACCATAAACCTCCCTCTCTCTCTCTCTGACAGGCTGTCTTCCCCTCAGGGCAAGCATGTTGAGGAACGTGTTGAGACAGACAGTGAAACGAATAACACCAAAACGAAACCCACCACCAGCTGCCCTCAGTTTCACTTAGCCGGGTCACTTGTATTTATATATATATTTGTAAGTATTTTTAGCAATGCATTGATAGAAAACGGACCCAGTGGTAAGCATTACAGTTAATCTACAGCTGTTTACAAAACGTGACAAATACTTTGTTACCGTTACATGAGCGTTACATTCAGGTAGTCCCTTCCTCCCGGATTCCAAATGTATTTGATTTTTGATCCCCCCCAAATTGGTAAAATCTTGTCCCATCGCTGCAACTCCTCTACGGACCCGGGAGAGGCGAAGGTGGAGGGCCATGTGTCCTCCGAAACACGACCCTGCCAAGCTGCACTGCTTCTTGACAACACTGCTCGCTTAACCCGGAAAGCCAGCCGCAGCAATGTGTCAGAGGAAACACCGTACAGCCTCTGGAGTCAGAGCAGGACCTGGAGTCTTTATACATAGTCAGATATGGTTTCAGACAGACAGCGAGACAGGCAGAGAGAGAGAGAGAGAGAAAGAGAGACTGACAGAGAGAGGCAGAGAGAGAGAGAGAGAGACTGACACAGAGAGAGACAGTCAAGAGAGAGAGACTGACACAGAGAGAGACAAACACAGAGACAAACAGAGAGAGAGGAGAGAGAGGGTGACAGAGAGAGACAGGCAGAGAGAGAGAGAGAGAGTGACACAGAGAGAGACAAACAGAGAGAAACAGAGAGAGAGACAGGCAGAGAGAGGGTGACAGAGAGAGAAACAGGCAGAGCTTCAGAGACTGTCTGTTTTGAGTGATTGGGAGGTGACACAGAGAGGAGACAAACAGATCAAAAAATCAAATGTATTTATAGACAGGCAGAGAGAGAGACCCAGCTGAAACACAGAGACAAACAGCATGGCTGCTTCATATTTACTGTCTGTTTTGAGTGAACCAGGCTTGGGCACATTCATCAGGTGGTGTAATCTATGGACCAGTTATGACAATGTGATTCCTATAGATATGTGGCTGAGTGACTGGCTGAGTGACAAACTGACTGGCTGGCTGAGTGACAAAAACTGACTGGCTGGCTGAGTGACAAACTGACTGACTGGCTGAGTGACAAACTGACTGACTGGCTGAGTGACAAACTGACTGACTGGCTGAGTGACAAACTGACTGACTGGCTGAGTGACTGGCAAGCTGAGTGACAAACTGACTGACTGGCTAAGTGACTGGCGGGCTGAGTGACTGGCGGGCTGAGTGACAAACTGACTGACTGGCTGAGTGACAAACTGACTGGCTGGCTGAGTGACTGGCGGGCTGAGTGACAAACTGACTGGCTGGCTGAGTGACTGGCGGGCTGAGTGACAAACTGACTGGCTGGCTGACTGGCTGAGTGACAAACTGACTGACTGGCTGAGTGACAAACTGACTGACTGGCTGAGTGACAAACTGACTGACTGGCTGAGTGACAAACTGACTGACTGGCTGAGTGACAAACTGACTGACTGACTGGCTGAGTGACAAACTGACTGACTGGCTGAGTGACAAACTGACTGACTGGCTGAGTGACAAACTGACTGACTGGCTGGCTGGCTAGTGACTGACAAACTGACTGACTGGCTGGCTGAGTGACAAACTGACTGACTGGCTGGCTGACAAACTGACTGGCTGGCTGAGTGACAAAACTGACTGGCTGGCTGAGTGACAAACTGACTGGCTGGCTGAGTGACAAACTGACTGGCTGGCTGAGTGACATACTGACTGGCTGGCTGGCTGAGTGACAAACTGACTGGCTGGCTGGCTGAGTGACAAACTGACTGGCTGGCTGGCTGAGTGACAAACTGACTGGCTGGCTGAGTGACAAACTGACTGGCTGGCTGAGTGACAAACTGACTGGCTGGCTGAGTGACAAACTGACTGGCTGGCTGAGTGACAAACTGACTGGCTGGCTGGCTGTGACAAACTGACTGGCTGGCTGGCTGAGTGACTGGCAAGCTGGCTGAGTGACAAACTGACTGACTGGCTGGCTGAGTGACAAACTGACTGACTGGCTGGCTGAGTGACAAACTGACTGACTGACTGGCTGAGTGACAAACTGACTGACTGACTGGCTGAGTGACAAACTGACTGACTGGCTGAGTGACAAACTGACTGGCTGGCTGAGTGACAAACTGACTGACTGGCTGGCTGAAGCTGACAAACTGACTGACTGGCTGGCTGAGTGACAAACTGACTGACTGGCTGGCTGAGTGACAAACTGACTGACTGGCTGAGTGACTGGCAAGCTGAGTGACAAACTGACTGACTGGCTGGCTGAGTGACAAACTGACTGACTGGCTGAGTGACATACTGACTGGCAAGCTGAGTGACAAACTGACTGACTGGCTGGCTGAGTGACAAACTGACTGACTGGCTGGCTGAGTGACGAACTGACTGACTGGCTGGCTGAGTGACAAACTGAGTGACTGGCTGAGTGACTGGCAAGCTGAGTGACTGACTGGCTGAGTGACTGGCAAGCTGAGTGACTGGCAAGCTGACTGACTGAAAAGCTGACTGACTGAAAAGCTGACTGACTGGCTTCTAGTTGACAGTCTTTAGATGGATGGGGAGAGAAAGGCTGATTGAAGAAGATGAAGGTGCTGGGAGGGATGAAGTCACACATACTGTAACATCGGCAAACAGACAAAGCAGGCTAAGCTTGGGTGAAACAAATATAAGCCTAGGTTTACAAAACATAAACCACTACTTTAAGAGAACAATCCACAAGACATGCTAACATCTCACCATCAATGGTTGTTGTCTTTGCATTACAAGACATGATTAATGATAATTACAATTACAGATTCACATTTTTCATACCCCCAAGACATGCTAACCTCTCACCACTACAATAACAGGGGAGGTTAGCATTTTATGTCATAACACTAAGACATGCTAACATCTCACCATTACAATAACAGGGATGGTTAGCATTTTATATCATACCCCCAAGACATGCTAACATCTCACCATTACAATAACAGGGATGGTTAGCATTTTATGTCATAACACCAAGACATGCTAACCTCTCACCATTACAATAACAGGGGAGGTTAGCATTTTATGTCATAACACCAAGACATGCTAACATCTCACCATTACAATAACAGGGATGGTTAGCATTTTATGTCATACCCCCAAGACATGCTAACCTCTCACCATTACAATAACAGGGGAGGTTAGCATTTTATATCATACCCCCAAGACATGCTAACATCTCACCATTACAATAACAGGGATGGTTAGCATTTTATGTCATAACACCAAGACATGCTAACCTCTCACCACTACAATAACAGGGGAGGTTAGCATTTTATGTCATAACACCAAGACATGCTAACCTCTCACCACTACAATAACAGGGGAGGTTAGCATTTTATGTCATAACACCAAGACATGCTAACCTCTCACCACTACAATAACAGGGGAGGTTAGCATTTTATGTCATAACACCAAGACATGCTAACCTCTCACCACTACAATAACAGGGGAGGTTAGCATTTTATATCATACCCCCAAGACATGCTAACATCTCACCATTACAATAACAGGGATGGTTAGCATTTTTTGGATGGTATGATATTTATGACTCTAACTTTCTCACTCGTCAGGATTATCCGTAATCATGGTAGCATCCACATTAATGTAGAAGTGTTTAGAAACCTATTTTTTTACGTCATTTTGATGTGGCCCCAAAATACATCTGAAAATGGTTCCCACTTCACAAGCTTGAAGTAATGGTTCCCAAGCTTGAAGTAGCTTGAAGTAGCTTGAAGTAGTGGTTCCCACTTCACAAGCTTGACGTAATGGTTCCCAAGCTTGAAGTAGCTTGAAGTAGTGGTTCCCAAGCTTGAAGTAGCTTGAAGTAGTGGTTCCCACTTCACAAGCTTGACGTAATGGTTCCCAAGCTTGAAGTAGCTTGAAGTAGTGGTTCCCACTTCACAAGCTTGACGTAATAATCATTGTGTGCTAAGAACATGGGACCAAATACTAAAAATACTTCACTACTTTAATAGACATAAGTTAATTTGTCCCAATACTTTTAGTCCCCTAAAATGGAGGGGACTATGTACAAAAAAATACTGTAATTTCTAAAAACAGTTCACACAATACTGATGAAAACACCCTCAAATGAAAGCTGACAGTCCTGCACTTTAACCTCATAGTCATTGTATCATTTTCAAACCCAAAAGAGCCGGAGTACAGAGCCAAAACAACAACAAAATGGGTCACTACTGTCCCAATACTGTTGGACCTCACTGCAGGATCCGAATCTGACTGAATGACAACACGAGATGGACTAGAAGGATGCATTGGATCGCACTGTGACCATGTTGTTAACGCATCAGTTATATTCAAAAATTGTGAGATACAACCACAGCTATCAGAAAGAAAGGATTTGGGGCCTGCGAGTGGTATAGCATGCTGATTACCTGCATCATTTGTAATAGGATTAGAACAGAGGCCGTCCCATTCTCTAACACAGAGGCCGTCCCATTCTCTAACACAGAGGCCGTCCCATTCTCTAACACAGAGGCCGTCCCATTCTCTAACACAGAGGCCGTCCCATTCTCTAACACAGAGGCTATCCCCCTCGTCTGGTCACATCTCCCCCTCCCACACACCCTCTGGATCACCTTCCAACAGGACAACGACCCTAAGCACACAGCCGAGACAACACAGGAGTGGTTTCGGGACAAGTCTCTAAATGTTCTTGAGTGGCCTAGCCAGAACCCGGACTTGAACCCGATCTAACATCTATGGAGAGACCTAAAAATAGCTGTGCAGCAATCCTCCCCAACCAACCTGACAGAGCTTGGGAAGATCTGCAGAGAAAAATGGGAGAAAATCCCCAAATACAGGGGTGCCAAGCTTGTAGCGTCATACCCAAGAAGACTGTAATTGCTGCCAAAGGTACTGAGTAAAGGGTCTGAATACTATTTATTTATTCACTATTTATTTAAATTTGCCAAAATTTAAATTTGTTTTGCTTTGCCATTATAGGGTATTGTGTGTAGATTGATGAGGGGGAAAAAAAAACATTTTAATCAATTTTAGAATAAAGCTGTAACGTTACAACATGTGGATAAAGTGAAGGGTCTGAATACTTCCTGTATTCATGTCCCAAAAATACAGACTATCAGTTTCCATCTGACACCTAATTTAATATGCTCCTATGAACTTCACATGTTGGTGCTCGTGGTCCTTTTTACATGGAATTACCCAGAAACCCAGCTGGGCTACAAGCCTGTATGGTTTAACAGGTTCAAATGAGCGCCAGAGAGAAGGGGAGGAAGAGAGAAGGGGAGGAAGAGAGAGGGGGAGGAAGAGAGAAGGGGAGGAAGAGAGAGGGGGAGGAAAAGAGAAGGAAGAGAGAGGGGAGGAAGAGAGAGGGGGAGGAAGAGAGAAGGGGAGGAAGAGAGAAGGGGAGGAAGAGAGGGGGAGGAAGAGAGAAGGGGAGGAAAAGAGAAGGAAGAGAGAGGGGGAGGAAGAGAGAAGGGGAGGAAGAGAGAAGGGGAGGAAGAGAGAGGGGGAGGAAAAGAGAGGGGGAGGAAAAGAGAGGGGAGGAAAGGAAGAGAGAGGGGGAGGAAGAGAAAGGGGGAGGAAGAGAGAGGGGGAGGAAAAGAGAAGGAAGAGAGAGGGGAGGAAGAGAAAGGGGGAGGAAGAGAGAGGGGGAGGAAAAGAGGGGGAGGAAGAGAGAGGGGGAGGAAGAGAGAGGGGGAGGAAGAGAGTGAAAGATGTAAACGGCCACAAAGAGACAGACGGCACATGTCCTCTGGCTCAAAATGTTTCCCGCCACGCAAGCTTCTATTACGGGTTTTTGAAAATCAAGTTGTCTATTTAGAGAAGGGGAAACTACACTATGAGACAGCTGCAGAGCAGCTCATATGTTCTTTAGGATCGGGTACACACTAATATATGAAGATATTAAAGAAGTAAGACGGGTTAGCTGACAACATCATGAAAATGATGTCATCGCTTCAATGGAGCAGAAATCTGTGTGTTGCTGTGATTCTGGATGGCCAGATTCAATGTAGACCATCCAATCATTACCACCATTAAATGAGCTCCAAGTTACATAGGCCTTGCTGTGATTCTGGATGGCCAGACACAATGTAGACCAGGTATTGCCCAACCTTTGACATGAGATCTACTCTTTCCCCATTTGCCAACCAAATGGAGATCTCCTCTTTCCCCATTTGCCAACCAGATGGAGATCTACCCATCTCTAAACCAACCATCAAACTGTATGAAAAGCCATCACACCACTGAGTATGTACCTGCTGCTATGATACCTATCTGACACCCAAATATAACATGGACCAATAACATGTTTTCCACAAATAAGTGCAACAAATTTCAGTTCTTGAAACCGTAGTGTGACTTTTGGCATTTGGGTGGAGGCATGTCGTTTGTCATAGTCAGGTCTGTGGCAGCTTGTTGCGAGTCTCTCACAACATGGTCATCAGTCATACGAGATCTGTACTTGGGTTTAATCATCTTCATGTGAGGAAATGCAGACTCACAGGAAGTAGGTTGGTCAGAAAAAAGGGTTGATAAATTGAGAGCACATCTTCTTATGTTGGGATCCTTTTCCTCCAGCTTCCCAGAACTCTTCCTTCATCTCAGTGGCTACCCTTGGATTTCATCCGAACGTCATTTTGAAGGTTGACAATTTCAGATTCCTGCTATAGTTGTGGCCAACTGAAAAAAAAAAGTGGTCTCATTTTGGAGGCAATGACTTCCACATTTATGTCTGTGCCAAACGGAAAGCACATATAAAAAGTGACAACGGGCTCAAGTGATGCAACGTCAGTGAAACGACCGTCGAACTCAGATAAGATGCTCTGGACTTGCTCCACCTAACGTCCACTGTCAAGCTGTGCTGTGTCCTTGTCCCTGACGTTCAGGGTCTGAATACATGTGTTGAAAGAAGTTACGTTGCAGCTTTCTTGTGAGCAGCAAAAAAAAAAAAAAAAAAAAAAAAAAAAGTCCTCTCACTGTCCAACTGCATTTATTTGTCAGCAAACTTAACATGTGTAAATAATTGTATGATCATAACAAGATTCAACAACTGAGACATAAATTTAACAAGTTCCACAGACATTAATTTAACAAGAAATGGAATAATGTGTTCCTGAACAAAGGGGGGTCCAAATCAAAAGTAACAGTCAGTATCTGGTGTGGCCACCAGCTGCATTAAGTACTGCAGTGCATCTCCTCCTCATAAACTGCACCAGATTTGCCTGTTATTGCTGTGAGATGTTACCCCACTCTTCCACCAAGACACCTGCAAGTTCCCGGACATTTCTGGGGGGAATGGCCCTAGCCCTCACCCTCCGATCCAACAGGTCCCAGACGTGCTCAATGGATTTGAGATCCGGGCTCTTCGCTGGACATGGCAGAACACTGACATTCCTATCTTGCAGGAAATCACACACACAGAATGAGCAGTGTGGCTGGTGGCATTGTCATGCTGGAGGGTCATGTCATAATGAGCCTGCAGGAAGGGTACCACATGAGGGAGGAGGATGTCTTCCCTGTAACGCACAGCGTTGAGATTGCCTGCAATGACAACAAGCTCAGACAACAAGCTCAGATGACGGACCCTCCACCTCCAAATCGATCTCGCTCCATAGTACAGGCCTAATGTGTAACGCTCATTCCTTCGACCATCACGCCCGTTGAGACAAAACCGTGACTTGTCAGTGAAGACTACTTTTTGCCAGTCCTGTCTGGTCCAGCGACGGTGGGTTTATGCCCACAGGCGATGTTGTTGCCGGTGATGTCTGGTGAGGACCTGCCTTACAACAGGCCTACAAGCCCTCAGTCCAGCCTCTCTCAGCCTATTGCGGACAGTCTGAGCACTGATGGAGGGATTGTGCGTTCGGGCAGTTGTTGCCATCCTGTACCTGTCCCGCAGATGTGATGTTCGGATGTACCGATCCTGTGCAGGTGTTGTTACATGTGTTCTGCCACTGCGAGGACGATCAGCTGTCCGTCCTGTCTACCTGTAGCTCTATCTTAGGTGTCTCACAGTACGGACATTGCAATTTATTGCTCTGGCCACATCTGCAGTCCTCATGCCTTCTTGCAGCATGCCTAAGGCATGTTCACGCAGATGAGCAGGGACCCTGGGCATCTTTCTTTTGGTGTTTTTCACAGTCAGTAGAAAGGCCTCTTTAGTGTCCTAAGTTTTCATAACTGTGACCTTAATTGCCTACAATCTGTAATCTGTTAGTGTCTTAATTAACGACCGTTCCACATGTTCATGAATTGTTTATGGTTCATTGAACAAGCCTGGGAAACAGTGTTTAAACCCTTTACAATGAAGATCTGTGAAGTTATTTGGATTTTTACGAATTATCTTTGAAAGACGGGGTCCTGAAAAAAGGGACGTTTTTTTGTTGTTGCTGAGTTTAGTCGAGTCTCTAGTCAAGTCCAAGTCGTGCATTCTAAAACATGTCATGTCAAGTCTCAAGTCACAAGGCTCGAGTCTCAAGTCACAAGGCTCGAGTCTCAAGTCGAGTCCCAAGTCGAATGGGTCGAGTCTCAATCCGCATTTAAAAGTGTTCACAGACCTGATCATGTCGATGACATGTTTTCCTTTTCCTTTGCAGCTCTACATTCAGTTCATTTAAATGTAAGTTAGGTCAGTGAGAAAAGCTCAACCCAGGAGCCACTGTGTGTCCTCTAGCTGTGCATATTCTGTATGTTTGGAGACCTTGAGAAACTCCTTGATTTCAGACAACAACTCACTGAATCTCCCTAAAATGTTTTTAACCACACATCCGTGTGCAGCAGCAGGTCTGTGTGTTCCGCTTCAGTCTCTTCTAAGTCAAATCGGAGGGCCTGTTGTCCGGACCTCTGACAGTCTCTATGGGTGTGCCACAGGGTTCAATTCTCGGGCCGACTCTCTTCTCCGTATACATCAATGATGTTGCTCTTGCTGCTGGTGATTCTCTGATCCACCTCTACGCAGACGACACCATTCTGTATACTTCTGGCCCCTCCTTGGACACTGTGTTAACTAACCTCCAGACGAGCTTCAATGCCATACAACTCTCCTTCCGTGGCCTCCAACTGCTCTTAGACGCAAGTAAAACTAAATGCATGCTCTTCAACCGATCGCTGCCCGCACCTGCTCGCCCGTCCAGCATCACTACTCTGGACGGCTCTGACTTAGAATACGTGGACAACTACAAATACCTGGGTGTCTGGTTAGACTGTAAACTCTCCTTCCAGACTCACATTAAGCATCTCCAATCCAAAATTAAATCTAGAGTTGGCTTCCTGTATCGCAACAAAGCATCCTTCACTCATGCTGCCAAACATACCCTCGTAAAACTGACCATCCTACCGATCCTCGACTTCGGTGATGTCATCTATAAAATAGCCTCCAACACTCTACTCAACAAACTGGATGCAGTCTATCACAGTGCCATCCGTTTTGTCACCAAAGCCCCAATCACTACCCACCATTGCGACCTGTACGTTCTCGTTGGTTGGCCCTCGCTTCATACTCGTCGCCAAACCCACTGGCTACAGGTTATCTACAAGTCTCTGCTAGGTAAAGCCGCGCCTTATCTCAGCTCACTGGTCACCATAGCAGCACCCACTCGTAGCACGCACTCCAGTAGGTATATCTCACTGGTCATCCCCAAAGCCAATTCCTCCTTTGGTCGTCTTTCCTTCCAGTTCTCTGCTGCCCATGACTGGAACGAATTGCAAAAATCTCTGAAGCTGGAGACTCACATCTCCCTCACTAGCTTTAAGCACCAGCTGTCAGAGCAGCTTACAGATCACTGCACCTGTACATAGCCCATCTGTAAACAGCCCATCTACCTACCAACCTCATCCCCGTACTGGTATTTATTTAATTTATTTTGCTCCTTTGCACCCCAGTATCTCTACCTGCACATTCATCTTCTGCCGATCTACCATTCCAGTGTTTAATTGGTATATTGTAATTACTTCGCCACCATGGCCTATTTATTTCCTTAACTTACCTCATTTGCACTCACTGTATATAGACTTTTTGTTTTCTTTTGTTCTACTGTATTATTGACTGTATGTTTTGTTTATTCAATGTGTAACTCTGTGTTATTGTATGTGTCGAATTGCTACACTTTATCTTGGCCAGGTCACAGTTGCAAATTCTCAACTAGCCTACCTGGTTAAATAAAGGTGTTCTCAACTAGCCTACCTGGTTAAATAAAGGTGTTCTCAACTAGCCTACCTGGTTAAATAAAGGTGTTCTCAACTAGCCTACCTGGTTAAATAAAGGTGTTCTCAACTAGCCTACCTGGTTAAATAAAGGTGTTCTCAACTAGCCTACCTGGTTAAATAAAGGTGTTCTCAACTAGCCTACCTGGTTAAATAAAGGTGTTCTCAACTAGCCTACCTGGTTAAATAAAGGTGTTCTCAACTAGCCTACCTGGTTAAATAAAGGTGAAATTTAAAATAAATAAATAAATAACAATAAGTGAGCGTGGAATAGCCTCCGCTGTAGGCTTCTTGATCGACTAGAACACACAATCTTCATCGCAACAACCATCCCCTCTTTCATGTTTAACATATTCCCCGCACAAAGCTCGCTGATGAATTAGACTAGAACACAGCCAAAGCTCGCTGATGAATTAGACTAGAACACAGCCAAAGCTCGCTGATGAATTAGACTAGAACACAGCCAAAGCTCGCTGATGAATTAGACTAGAACACAGCCAAAGCTCGCTGATGAATTAGACTAGAACACAGCCAAAGCTCGCTGATGAATTACGCAGCGGTGACTAAGTAAGTCTGGGGAAGAATCATTTCGTTTTGCACAATGCAACGAACCCACTAACGCGGCCTACCACAGCGGTAGTCATGGAAACAAGCTTACAAAAGGGCAGTTGGAATTTGTTAGCAAACTCCATAAAAGCTTGAAAAATATCTTCGCCTCTTTTGCATGTCCTTTCAGTGTGAAAAAAAAATGGCAAGTAGTTTCTCCTTTGTACTCATGTTGTCAAAGATGAAAACGCATAACTGTGCCACATTTACCGTATCTGTGGATTCGTCAAACTGGAGGGAATAACAGTCGCCGTTGTCAATATCCTTCTTCAATTGATCCTCGAGGTCCTCCGCTATTCCCTCACATCTTCTTGTCACTGTATTTCTGGACAACTGAATGTCATTGATGGCAGCCATAATTTCAATCTTATTCTTAAAATCAACCAAAAAGCGAGTCTGCAGCCTCAATAAATGCTTCCTTGATCATCTCGCCATCTTTGAACAACTTTTTATGCTTAGCAAGAACGCGACTCACACGACAAGATGCTATAGTTGCCGCCTTTCCTTTGGTCACAGGTCTTGTGAAAATTGTCTGCTGCGCTGCCAGTAGATATTTTTTTTAGTTCTTGTACCTTTCTTCTTCGTAATTCAGTCTTTGCTGGAAAACCTCTTTCCTGGGTTTTGTTTGTGTTTTGTTTTAAAATGTCGTTCTATGTTACCTTTCTTTGGGATAGCGTTACTATTATGGCAGGTGAGGTGAGGCACACATTTTGAGTTTGACATGACAAAAAAAAATATCTCCCCCCCATTCCTTGAGGAAATGATAAATATATATATATATATTGTATCATTCCCTTCACTACTGCTGCTGTCGACCACACAATGTTAGCTAGCTACCTGTCTGGCATCACCGTGACCTCGACTTGGAGTTGCGGGTGGCATCTGACCCCATAGGTCAATAAGTGGGCAGGGACTGGTCATATTTTATGTAAATCACGTGAATGTCGAACGTTAAAACAGAAAGAGATTATATTATTATATATGATTTGTGTGGCTGAATTTTAGTAGATGTATAATCATCTCACGATCAACTGGCAAGCACTCTGCGATCGACCAGTAGATCAAGACCGACTGGTTGGCACTCCTAATGTAGACCATCCAAGCATTACCCCATTAATGAGCTCCGAGTTACTTAGGCCTTGTTGTGATTCTGGATGGCCAGATACAATGTAGACTAGGGCTTGGCGGTATACCATATTTGATGATTTACCGGTATTGATGCAACTTAGCAAGTTGCCCTAAATCTTGTGAGATGCTAAATATTAGCCACTAATGCTAATAGCTCGCAAATAAATGTACTGAGTCAGAGCAAACGTAGCTAGCTAATACAAGCCTGATAATACCAGTGATGGTGTAGACCAAAACAGCATGTTGTTCTTGCAACATCTTCTAAATCAAAGAGGAATATGCAAAGCAAGACTATGTTAGCTACATGAAAAAGCTAAGAGAAAACATGCAATGTAGCCAAAGCTTATAGGGCTTCCCAAGGAAACGCTTATCAACACTTTTGTTCCTACCCTGTCACAATAACATCTCCCTGGCATTTTAATTCATTGTCATCTTAAACAACACTGTATTCAAAGTGCCCAGGATCATATTCTAACTATAGAATTAGAAGAGCCATTCTATTTCCATAATTACAACAGTTTTGCTCTAAATCGCAAGTCAAATAATAATTGCAACATTTGGTTAAAAATAATTCCTAGCTTATTTTCCCATATCGTGCAGCCCGACATGGCAGTGTGGAAATGATCTCAACTGAGCAGTGGTGTAAAGTACTTAAGTAAAAATACTTTCAAGTACTACTTAAGTTGTTTTTTTGGGGGGGGGGTATCTGTACTTTACTAGTTTTATTTTTGACAACTTCTACTTCACTACATTCCTAAAGAGAATACTGTACTTTTTACTCTGTACATTTACCCTGACACCTAAAAGTAGTCATTACATTTTGGAATGCTTAGCAGGACAGGAAAATGGTCCAATTCACACACTTATCAAGAGAATATCCCTGGTCATTTACTGCCTCTGATCTGGTGGACTCACTAATCAGAAATGCTGTGTTTGTAAATTATGTCTGAGTGTTGGGAGTGTGCCCCTGGCTATCTGTAAATGATGTCTGAGTGTTGGTGTGTGCTTCTGGCTATCTGTAAATTATGTCTGAGTGTTGGAGTGTGCCCCTGGCTATCTGTAAATGATGTCTGAGTGTTGGAGTGTGCCCCTGGCTATCTGTAAATGATGTCTGAGTGTTGGAGTGTGCCCCTGGCTATCTGTAAATTATGTCTGAGTGTTGGAGTGTGCCCCTGGCTATCTGTAAATGATGTCTGAGTGTTGGAGTGTGCCCCTGGCTATCTGTAAATGATGTCTGAGTGTTGGAGTGTGCCCCTGGCTATCTGTAAATGATGTCTGAGTGTTGGAGTGTGCCCCTGGCTATCTGTAAATGATGTCTGAGTGTTGGAGTGTGCCCCTGGCTATCTGTAAATGATGTCTGAGTGTTGGAGTGTGCCCCTGGCTATCTGTAAATTATGTCTGGGTGTTGGGAGTGTGCCCCTGGCTATCTGTAAATGATGTCTGAGTGTTGGTGTGTGCCTCTGGCTATCTGTAAATTATGTCTGAGTGTTGGGAGTGTGCCCCTGGCTATCTGTAAATGATGTCTGAGTGTTGGTGTGTGCCTCTGGCTATCTGTAAATTATGTCTGAGTGTTGGGAGTGTGCCTCTGGCTATCTGTAAATGATGTCTGAGTGTTGGTGTGTGCCCCTGGCTATCTGTAAATGATGTCTGAGTGTTGGAGTGTTCCCCTGGCTATCTGTAAATTATGTCTGAGTGTTGGAGTGTTCCCCTGGCTATCTGTAAATGATGTCTGAGTGTTGGAGTGTGCCCCTGGCTATCTGTAAATTATGTCTGAGTGTTGGTAGTGTCACCCTGGCTATCTGTAAATGATGTCTGAGTGTTGGTGTGTGCCTCTGGCTATCTGTAAATGATGTCTGAGTGTTGGTAGTGTCACCCTGGCTATCTGTAAATGATCTCTGAGTGTTGGGAGTGTGCCCCTGGCTATCTGTAAATGATGTCTGAGTGTTGGTAGTGTCACCCTGGCTATCTGTAAATGATCTCTGAGTGTTGGTAGTGTCACCCTGGCTATCTGTAAATGATGTCTGAGTGTTGGTGTGTGCCTCTGGCTATCTGTAAATGATGTCTGAGTGTTGGTAGTGTCACCCTGGCTATCTGTAAATGATGTCTGAGTGTTGGTGTGTGCCTCTGGCTATCTGTAAATGATGTCTGAGTGTTGGTAGTGTCACCCTGGCTATCTGTAAATGATCTCTGAGTGTTGGTAGTGTCACCCTGGCTATCTGTAAATGATGTCTGAGTGTTGGTGTGTGCCTCTGGCTATCTGTAAATGATGTCTGAGTGTTGGTAGTGTCACCCTGGCTATCTGTAAATGATGTCTGAGTGTTGGTGTGTGCCTCTGGCTATCTGTAAATGATGTCTGAGTGTTGGTAGTGTCACCCTGGCTATCTGTAAATGATCTCTGAGTGTTGGTAGTGTCACCCTGGCTATCTGTAAATGATGTCTGAGTGTTGGTGTGTGCCTCTGGCTATCTGTAAATGATGTCTGAGTGTTGGTAGTGTCACCCTGGCTATCTGTAAATGATGTCTGAGTGTTGGTGTGTGCCTCTGGCTATCTGTAAATGATGTCTGAGTGTTGGTAGTGTCACCCTGGCTATCTGTAAATGATCTCTGAGTGTTGGGAGTGTTCCTCTGGCTATCTGTAAATGATGTCTGAGTGTTGGTAGTGTCACCCTGGCTATCTGTAAATGATCTCTGAGTGTTGGGAGTGTGCCTCTGGCTATCCATACATTAAAAAATAAAAAAAATTGTGCCATCTGGTTTGCTTAATATAAGGAATTTGAAATTATTTATACTTTTACTTTAGATACTTAAGTACATTTGATCAATTACATTTACTTTTGATACTTAAGTATATTTAAAAACCAAATACTTTTACTCAAGTAGTATTTTACTGAGTGACTTTCACTTTTACTTGAGTAAAAGTATAGATACCATTAACAGAAAGTTACTCAAGTATGACAATTGGGTACTTTTTCCACCACTTACAAATACCGAAATGATAAAAGTGCTAAAATTTGTTTTGTTGAAGTTGAACAGTATAAACCAATCAGAATGGAGAGAGACTCATTGAAATCACTTAGAATGTATGTGTTGCCATCCTAGGATCACTCACTACTCAAAGCACATGGGGGCAGCAGGGTAGCCTAGTGGTTAGAGCGTGTGACTAGTAACCGGAAGGTTGCGAGTTCAAACCCCGAGCTGACAAAGTACAAATCTGTCGTTCTGCTCCTGAACAGGCAGTAAACCCACTGTTCCTAGGCCGTCATTGAAAATAAGAATTTGTTCTTAACTGACTTGCCTGGTTAAATAAAGGGAAAATAAATGTACAACTTTTATTAATCAAAAACTAGAAATACTGGCATATACCATCATACCGTCCAATTGTTTTTTACGTTTATTTTAGATACATCGATATAATATTTTGACCATATCGCCCAGCCCTAATGTAGACCAAGCATTACCCCATTCACGAGCTCCAAGTTTCTTAGGCCTTGTGATTCTGGCCAGACAGCTACCAACAACAGCGAGAAGCTACCGCGTGGGGAATCTTAGGCGGCTCGTTTCGGCTAGTTTTATCTTGTTCTTGACACCATGTCTTGTTGAGGTGCTTTGACTGATGCCACGTCTATGCTAATATGGCAACAACAAACAAAAAAATTGCTAGCTTGCTAACCAACAATTGTAATGATGTATTTGAGACAACACATGTATTTATGTTTGCTCATTGTGCATATAATGTTTCAATAAAACATTGGAGACTAAATATTTTACATGTCAATCTTAGCCACGTGCCAAACTCCATTCCACGGAGGGCCTAGTGTCTGAGGGTTCTCTCTCCTCCTTTGTGCTTGGTTGATCAATTAAGGTCACTAATTAGTAAGTAACGCCCCTCACCTGGTTGTCTAGGTCTTAATTGAAAAGAAAAACAACAACAACAACAACACAGACACTAGACCCTCCATTGAATGAGTTTGACACCCCTGATCTAAGGCAACCCTGTCTGTTGTGCAAGTGTCAGTTTTGTTCCAAAACAACCAACCCATCTATACTGAGCGTTTGGCTGTAGTCTTATTGAATTGGGATAGGCAAGGTGCATTTGAGCCAGGCTAAAACTCCAAGTGCATCAGCTCCTTTTGCTTGCTCTCTACAGTGAACCTGGCTGGCTGCTACTGTAAGAAATGTGGATGCAAAAACCAATCTTGACTGAAGCACCGCTGCAAGAAGATGCCCTATTAGAACCAATAGGCCTATTCACATTCAATGATGGAAACTGTTGCGTCAATCAAAACGTTTAGGAGGACTGCACTGCGAAGCGGCTTGTCATCTCGAAACTTCCTTAAAAAAAACACACGTTTTGAAACCGGTGACTTGAGAAACAGGACATTAAACATGGACTCATATTGCTTTTGCCTCGTAAATAGCAGGCTAATCCATATTGCGAGAGGCTGAGGGATAGACGGTTTCTGACAACCTTTCTACACAAGGCAAATGCAGCATTACAAGGTAGTTAATGATTAAGAGCCATCCCACTCATTTCAGTTCGGGCTCTGATCTCAAATAAGGTTATTGGATAACGTCACTCGTTTCACTTTTACATGTAGGCCCTGCATCTGTATTGAAGGGGGGGTGCGTTCCAAAACAAGAGTCAAAACATTATCTTCTTGAAAACAAGGAAGGACCATCAGATTCTGCCTACATACAACATGTAGACATTTGACGCTCTGACTCAGAGCCAAGTTGCACATTTTTTTGTTGTTGGCCTTTGTTAACGCCGTATAATTTACAGTAGGCAACACGTGTATACAATTATAATGAAATAACAAACAGTTGCTACAGACATGTCAGTAACTGTTGCTTCCATCAACTCACCACGTCAAAAAAAAAAAAAATATATATATATACATATATATATAAATAAATGCTTTCATATGGTTGATAAATTTACCTTTCGCAACGCTTGGACGAAGAGGCCTCGCCATTTGTGACTGTTCTCGTCACTTGAAAAATCGTATATTTGTTGCGGCTGCATGGCTCCTTACTGTTGCCGTGATCCGGACCGTCAGCATCGGCCCCGGCTTGTCCTGGTGGGGGCTCGGTCAGTCCAGGCACGGTGGAGAAGGCAGCCTGAGCTAACTAAGATATATATATATATATATATAACACTAGTTAAACCGTACACTAAATCGAGCAAAGTTTGGAAATGCTAACTAGAAAGAATAATAAAGAGAAAAAAAAACTATGTCTTACTGTTAGCGAGCTAATTGAAGTGCAAAGCACATATATAAACTAGTTAGCGATAACCTGAGATTCAAATTGGACAAAGTGCTAAGCTAGGCTAGGCTAAGCTAGGCTAAAATGGGCTAAGCTAGGCTAAACTAGGCTAGGCTAGGCTAAGCTAGGCTAGGCTAAGCTAGGCTAGCAACTCGTTAGCGGTCTCATTTACTAGCTAGTTGATATGTTAGCTCGCCTAGTGCGCTAGCTAATTAGTTAGCCAACTCGGGCTTTCCTTTCAAGAGTTTCTAGCTAACTAGATAAACCAATGATTAGCTATTTAGCGAACTGGCAAACTCTATTGCTATTTTAGATAGTTAGCCTGGTAGATTTTTTAAAAAACAACAACATATAGCCAGCTAGTTAGCCATTTCAATGAAATGTCACGACTGAACGTATAATGTTACTGCCTATTGTAACTTAGGCTTAGCGCTATCAGCTAGCTAGCTAGAGAGAAGACATCTGTATGCAAAGGCTGTCTATCATGGCCTTGGTGCACTGTGAGTTAGCTATGTTGTGGCATCAAGACTATTCATTCATATTCCAAAAGGAGTAAACTTTCTCCTGTGTTTACTTCGACAATCATCCCCATCATATTTTCCGCATCGGGTTAAATCGCGCACTTCAATAACAATCCCATGTAGAATAAGTCAGAGAGGCATGTTTATCCAGTGTCCAGTGGCACAAGAAGCGCTTTGTTGATGTGTTGTTTTTTGTTGTTGTTGTTGTTGTTATCGTTGGGAGATGTTTCGTCCCTCAACTCTTAACTCAACGTCGGTGCCCGAATCTCGGTCAGTTCACTTTGCGTCCTGCGTAGACAGGCAGTGAGTTTGCGTAAACACAGAGTGCGTGGAGGGGAAAACCCACTTTGGTCCAGGGAAAGAGTTGTGGGGTGTGGAAGGACCACAAGTTTATCTACCTCACTTTATTTATAGTTTAACAAAATAAGTATACCTTGTTAGTTTATCATTATTGCCTATGACATTAAAAGACAGCCTCAGATTGTTTTTACATGATTTCAATTGGATCCACCTTTTGAAATGAAGTAACTCAGAAACCGAAAATAACATTTTAATTTTAAATCATACTTCATGGGAACATATTTAACATAGGACTATGTTTGAACAGTAGTGGCTGTTATAAAATAGGCTTACATGATTTCACTGTGAGTCAGCTTCCACCATTGTGCAGTTCGGTTACTGTACTGTAAGATCCTGCCCCCACGTGGACATCAAAGGACTGTGCTCACACATTCAGGGGAATGACGAGAGAAATAATGTCCACTTAGTGTATAAAACCATTAGGAAAACCTTCCTAACATTGAGTTGCACCCACTTTTCCTCAGTTCGTCAGGGACATGGTCTTCAAGTGAGTCTGAATGCATTCCACAGGGATGCTGGCCCATTATTGACTGCATGTTTGTTTACTCCATGTGTAACTCTGTTATTATTATTTTTTTGGTGTCCCACTGCTTTGCTTTATTCTTGGCCAGGTCGCAGTTGTAAATGAGAACTTGTTCACAACTAGCCTACCTGGTTAAATAAAGGTGTTCTCAACTAGCCTACCTGGTTAAATAAAGGTGTTCTCAACTAGCCTACCTGGTTAAATAAAGGTGTTCTCAACTAGCCTACCTGGTTAAATAAAGGTGAAATTTGAACAAATAAAATCCCAATGCTTCCCACAGTTGTCAAGGTTTGTTGGATGAGTGGATGTCCTTTGGGTTCCATTTCTGCAATACAGTTGAGAAAAGGGACAAGGGGGGGATACCTAGTCAGTTGTACAGGGAAAGGGGGGGATACCTAGTCAGTTGTACAAATAAAGGGGGATACCAAGTCAGTTGTACAGGGAAAGGGGGATACCTAGTCAGTTGTACTTTGAAAGGTTCCATACCTAGTCAGTTGTACAGGGAAAGGGGGATACCTAGTCAGTTGTACAGGGAAAGGGGGATACCTAATCAGTTGTACAGGGAAAGGGGGATACCTAGTCAGTTGTACAGGGAAAGGGGGATACCTAGTCAGTTGTACAGGGAAAGGGGGATACCTAGTCAGTTGTACAGGGAAAGGGGGATACCTAGTCAGTTGTACAGGGAAAGGGGGATACCTAATCAGTTGTACAGGGAAAGGGGGATACCTAGTCAGTTGTACAGGGAAAGGGGGATACCTAGTCAGTTGTACAGGGAAAGGGGGATACCTAGTCAGTTGTACAGGGAAAGGGGGATACCTAGTCAGTTGTACAGGGAAAGGGGGATACCTAGTCAGTTGTACAGGGAAAGGGGGATACCTAGTCAATTGTACAGGGAAAGGGGGGATACCTAGTCAGTTGTACAGGGAAAGGGGGATACCTAGTCAGTTGTACAGGGAAAGGGGGGGATATCTAGTCAGTTGTACAACTGAATGCATTCAACTGAAATGTGTCTTCCGTTTTTAACCCAACACCTCTGAATCAGAGAGGTGCGGGAGTTGATAACAGTTGCTATGAAGCCAACCTTATTGATCCTTTCAGGATCCCTCACCCTTGACCCATCCTCTATTTCACTGCCTCAGCATACGACACCTTCCGCACTACTCTGACCACCTCCACCTGCCTCTCTTGCACCGTACACTTCTGATCCCCAGCAACATGGGCAACCCGTACAGTTGACATGACTTTGTCAGCTAAAAACTCAAGCCTCAAAAAGGACAGACAGTGACTGCTGTTTCACCACCGGGTCTGCGTGGCACCAAACGCCACAAACACTTCAATTTCTCCACCTGCACGCGTAAAGCTACCTCAGGAATCACTCCTTTCCAATGGTGCTCTATTCTTAAACACAAAGCAAGAAAATGATCTTGACCCAAGGTTGTGTGACACAGTGCCCGCTCCCTCTGGTCGGAAAAAAACACAAAATAAATACCACAAATCCACTACAGGTTACTTAAACTCCTTCCCCACCCACCCTGAAACCACATATGGATCCACCAAAAGGTCAAGGATCCACTTTCTACAAAAATGAAACTTCTACTGGAACAGATTCTTCTTTATTGTGGCCCATGGAACGGCAGGCTAGGACTCCGAGCTCTTTTCCACACCTTATCTCGCCCTCATTCACTTCCATTTCACCTCCAGAACTCCGTCTGGCACACAGGTCCGTTTGTGCTTGGCATGAATCTTCTTCGACACGCCATCTCCATCCTCTTCTTCCCCCCCCTCCACCCATTCCTCCTCCCTCAGAAATCCACCTTTGTTTCCCATTCACCAATTTTCCTCTTTTTCCTAACCCCCTACGACTTCTTTCTCCTCCCCCCATTCCTCCTCCCTCAGAAATCCACCTCTGTTACCCTGTCCCAATATTCCTCTTCTTCTGACTTTGCTGGCCATCCCCAATACATGTCTCAAGGCTTAAAAATCATTCTTTAACTTGCTCTTCCCCTTCATCTACACTGATTTAGGTGATTTTAACAGGTGACATCAATAAGGAATCATAGCATTCACCTGGTCAGTCTGTCATGGAAAGAGGTGTTCCTAATGTTTTGTACACTATGTAATTCTTACAACCAAGTCATTATCTTTATCCTGCATATTCGTACAAGATTCCCAATATACTGCACCAACAATAATGGGAAAAGTCATTTATTTAAAATACATCGAATTTCTGTAATAAACTTTTGTCTCTGGAGTTGTACACGTCACACATCACAAAATGAGAGAATTATAATTCGTAGACAAATTCATTAAACCGTTTCATATCATCTCAGTAAACAGGCTAACAAAAATCACACCGTTTTTCAAAAACAATCACTGTCAAAGAATGCGACTGCGGCAAAATGAAAAATGGCAGTATTCTTACCGCAAAACTTTTATAAATATTTTCAGTTTATTATAAAATAAATGGTTTTAAACATCCTAAAATCAGTGCGTTAAAAAAAAATCAGAAAGCAGAAATGGTGGAGAACACCAACATATTTTTAGCGCTACTGTACATTGTCATTATCCAAAACCAAAGCAATGAGAGGGATCACATGAGAATACAGGACCACAGTGGAGCAGGTCTTTAATTTAAAACATTCTTGGTGAATTCTTGGCATCATCTGTGCAACCAACTCATTTTTGGTGCATCCAACTACATTTCAAACGTTAAGGGGTCGGTATAAAAGCTATTTCTACGGAGATTCTCCATTTTATTTGCTTTTTAGTCCAAGATTAGGTTTAATCTGTGTCTGGAAAACTGGTCCTCGGTAGCATGGACATGGGTTGAACGGCGGGAACACGGTTACTGAGATTTACTGGCCAAAACCACTCATTTCCCCCCGGATAAATAACTGTGAGAACCCGATAAATTATAATACATTATTTATATGAACAGCATGCGGTGAAATGGAACTGTTAAATGATATGCGATGTCTAAATGTGTCTTCTCTACGGCCTCTCGTTGATTCATCCATCATGCAGCCCTGCTCAGTCTGGAACGCAGTTCACAATGCACGTAGACCTATCATCCACATCGTTTGAAAGAGTGATGGCGGTAGACTATAGCAGTTATTTATTCAGACACAGAACCCTTCAATCTTCGTGAAGAGAAGTGAAAGCCTTCTGCATCGAATTCTAGTCCTATATTATTCAAGGATGTCATTAGAATGATTTAGGACACGAAACATTTCATTTAACTGTTGAAAACCAGGTACGGAATGAAGCAACAATAGAGAGAGGACGTAGGCTAATGACATATGCGTCAGCCTACTAATTATGCAAATAGGCACTATTATATTTCAAAATTATAAATCGAAATCGCTAGCCTATACTTGTAACTTTGTAGGCCGTATGTGCTGCACCAGAATCGCATGTTCTCTCTCCCTGCTTATCATGGTTAGAAATGATGTACGTAATTCTAGTCCATATAATATAATACAGTAATACAGTTCACACTCAAAACAGATTAGCCTACTGGAGCTAGTTTTATTTACCCAAGAGAGCATATAGCTAGCTTCATCTATAGCTCCATCTATGGGGATTTATGTTTTTCTGTCATGTGTAATGTGCAGTAGCCTATATGATATATCTATTGGAAAACAGCACAATTATTTGGGCTTTTTTTGGGATTGGGCTCATTAAAATGTCTTTAATGTAGGACCCATCAGGCTCAGGTAGCACCAGGCTTGAATTTTCTTAATATTTTAGTGATTTATTTTGTATTTTACCCCATTTTTCTCCCCAATTGCGATCTTGTCTCATCGCTGCAACTCTCCAACGAGCTTGGGATCCTCCGAAACATGACCCACCAAGCTGCGCCTCTTAACACCCGCCTGCTTAACCCGGAAGTCAGCTGCAACAATGTGTCGGAGGAAACACCATTGAACTGACAACTGAAGTCAGCCTGCAGGCACCTGGCCCACCACAAGGAGTCGTAAGATCGCGATGATTCAAGTAAACCCCCCCCCCATTCCAAACCCTCCCCTAACCCGACGGGCCAATTGTGCACCTCCCTATGGGACTCCTGGTCGCGGCCGGTTGTGACAGCCTGGGATCGAACCAGGGTCTGTAGTGACACCTCAAGCACTGCGATGCAGTACCTTAGACCGCTCAGGAGGCCCCAGGGTTGAATTTTCTATCAAAGCTCTAATCAAATCCAGACATGGACCTATTTATATGCTTTATAATGCTTTTGAATGACACTTACGGTTTTGATGGGAAATACTGGGTTACCACGGAGAAAAGTGATTTATTCTTGGGATGGAACATTTAAAATACTGGGAAAATATTCAACCCTAGTCTAGGCCCTTTGCTTAAGGGATCCTATAAATCACAATTACCCTCTAATCTTCTCATCTACAATGCATTCAGAAAGTATTCAGCCCCCCCAACTTTTCCACATTTTGTTACGTTAAAGCCTTATTCTAAAATTGATTAAAATTAAATTCTCCCCCATCAATCTACACACAATACCCCAGAATGACAATGTAGTCTGAGGCCCTGAGCGCTCTGGAGCAGGTTTTCATCAAGGATCTCTCTATATTTGGCTCCGTTCATCTTTCCCCTCGAGCCTGACTAGTCTCCCACTCCCTGCCATTGAAAAACATCCACAGCCTGATGCTGCCACCACCACCATGCTTCACCGTAGGGATGTTACCAAGTTTCCTCCAGACGTGACGCTTGGCATTCAGGTCACAGAGTTTAATCTTGGTTTCATCAGACCAGATAATCTTGTTTCTCATGGTCTGAGTCTTTAAGTGCCTTTTGGCAAACTCCAAGCTGGCTGTCATGTGCCTTTTACTGAGGAGTGGCTTCCGTCTGGCCACTACCTGATTGGTGGAGTTTATTGCTGCAGAAATGTTTTGGTACACTTACCAGGATGTGTGCCTTTTTTATTTTAAATAAATCAGCTAACATTTATTAAAAACGTGTTTTCGTTTAGTCATTGTAAGGTATTGTGTGTTGAGGGAAATAAGGCTGTAACGTAACAAAATGTGTCTGTGTGGAGGGGGGGGGGGAATCAAGGAGTCTGAATATTTTCCGAATGCACTTTACATGCTACATGCTGCTCAGTCTACTCCATTCTGGCTTGACCATTCTGCTGTCGGGTTGCAAATTCCAGTAACTTTTACAAACCTTCCGAGTTTTCCAGAAATCCCTGTTGGAATATTCCTGCAATTAAGGAGGAACTAAGCAGATAATCCTGGAAACCTCCAACCTGGATTTCTGGAAAAACTGGGAATTTTGGAAAGTTACCGGATTTTTTGTAACCTCACTCTGCTGACGCAGAAAGATGCTGGACCAGTGAGCAGTAGTTAACAGATTGGATGGATCATATCCTGGTGAAGTTTCCCCTTGGCGCAGATCCAGGATCAGCTTACACTCACCCCCACTCCAAACTAACCATTGGGGAAAATGCAGAACTGACCTGAGATCAGCATCATCACCGCTTCACTATATCACTAGATGGACCTGCAGCTGGATCAGATGGATCAATGTTGTTACTTCCTTCCACTGGGGAAGTGTAAGTACGCCCCAAATGCCTCCCTATTCCCTGTGGGCTCTGGTCAAAAGTTGTGCGCAGAACTCAAAAAGTAGGGAATAGGATGCCATTTGGTAAGTATCCGAAGAGTGCCTCTAGAGTTTTTAGAGGCTGAAACGTCTCTCCACCTCGTCTGCTACCATCTCTGCTATGGCCAGGGAAGAGGTGGCGGCGGGCGAGGGAGCGTTGCGCACATGGAGGACCCTGCTGCCCACATCCCCGACACCAACGTCAAACACAAAGTCATCTACCAGGTTCCCATCGCGGTCCAGAGCCTGGGCCCTCACCCCTGCTGGACCCCTGCAACAGACAAAACACACACAACACGGTTACGTCATATTTCCACTATGGACTTGCGCCAGTGTTTCACCAACAACAAAAAAAAGGCTCGGACTTTGGTGTTTCCACCTCCACAGCCGTGACCCCAGTGACTCGCTGGGCCGTGACCTCCGTGCCCCAGTGACTCGCTGGGCCGTGACCTCCGTGCCCCAGTGACTCGCTGGGCCGTGACCTCCGTGCCATTTCTTCAGCCGGCATTTACATAACGACTAACTGTGAAACATGGGTTAACGCCTTCTCACAAAGAACTGTCTTGGTGCAAAGGTTGTTAATTCTGCTCTTCACAAGTCCTCAGTCAGCCCTACCTACAGGGCATTCAGAAAGTATTCAGACACCGTTCCTTTATACACATTTTGTTACGTTACAGCCTTATTCTAAAATTGATACCATTTCCCCCCCATCATCAATCTACACACAATACCTCATAACGACAAAGCGAAAACAGGTTTAGACATTTTTGCAAGTTTATTAAATATAAAAGCATACCTCATTTACATAAAACAGAAATACCCTATTCAGATAGGTATTCAAACCTTTTGCTATGAGACTCTAAATTGAGCTCAGGTGCATCCTGTTTCCATTGATCATCCTTGAGATGTTTCTACAACTTGATTGGAGTGCACCGGTGGTAAATTCAATTGATTGGACATGATTTGGAAAGATACACACCTGTCTATATAAAAGGTCCCACAGTTGACCGTGCATGTCAGAGCAAATACCAAGCCATGAGGTCAAATGAATTGTCCATAGACCTTTGAGGCAGGATTGTGTCGAAGAACAGATCTGGGGATGGGTATCAAGAAATGTCTGCAGCATTGAAGGTCCCCAAGAACACTGTGGCCTCCATCATTCTTAAATGGAAGAATTTTGGAACCACCAAGACCCTTCCTAGAGCTGGCCGCCCGGCCAAATTGAGCAATAGGGTGAGAAGGGCCTTGGTAAGGGAGGTGACCAAGAACCTGATGGTCTCTCTGACAGAGCTCCAGGGTTCCTCTGTGGAGATGGGAGAACATTCCAGAAGGAAAACCATCTCTGCAGCACTCCACCAATCAGGCCTTTATGGTAGAGTGGCCAGACGGAAGCCACTCCTCAGTAAAAGACACATGACAGCCCACTTGGAGTTTGCCAAAAGGCACCTAGACTCTCAGACCATGAAAAACACGATTCTCTGGTCTGATGAAACCAAGATTGAACTTTTTGGCCTGAATGCCAAGCGTCATGTCTGGAGGAAACCTGGCACCATCCCTACGGTGAAGAATGGTGGTGGCAGCATCATGCTGTGGGGATGTTTTTCAGCGTCAAGGACTGGGAGACTAGTCAGGATTGAGGGATAGATGAATGGAGCAAAGTACAGAGCGATCCTTTTTCAACTCCTGTGGCGGGCCGGGCGCAGTGCACGCTAACCAAGGTTGCCAGGTGCACTGTGTTTCCTCCGACACATTGGTGCGGCTGGCTTCCGGGTTGGATGCGCGCTGTGTTAAGAAGCAGAGCGGCTTGCTTGGGTATTGTTTCGGAGGACGCATGGCTCTCGACCTTCGTCTCTCCCGAGCCCGTACAGGAGTTGTAGCGATGAGACAAGACAGTAACTACTAACAATTGGATACTACGAAATTTGGGAGAAAAAAAAAAACCTGTTCCAGAGCACTCAAGACCTCAGACTGGGGCGAATGTTCACCTTCCAACTGGACAACAACCCAAAGCACACAGCCAAGGAGTGGCTTTGGGACAAGTCTCTGAATGAGTGGCCCACCCAGCCAGACTAGAACCTGACTGGGAGACTAGTCAGGATTGAGGGAAAGATGAACAGAGCGAAGTACAAAGATATCCTTGATGAAAACCTGCTCCAGAGCGCTCAGGACCTCAGACTGGGGTGACGGTTCACCTTCCAACAAGACAATGAGCCTAAACACACAGCCAAGATAACGCAGGAGTGGTTTCGGGACAAGTCTCTGAATGTCCTTGAGTGGCCCAGCCAGAGCCCGGACTTGAACCCGATCGAACATCTCTGAAGAGACCTGAAAATAGCTGTGCAGTGACGCTCCCCATCCAACCTGACAGAGCTTGAGAGGATCTGCAGAGAAGAATGGCGAAATACTCCCCAAATACAGGTGTGCCAAGCTTGTAGCGTCATTCCCAATAAGACTCAAGGCTGTAATCGCTGCCAAAGGTGCTTCAACAAAGTACTGAGTAAAGGGTCTGAATATTTATGTAAATGTGATAGTTTTTTTATTTTTTAATAAATTAGCAAAAATGTCTCATGTTTTTTCTTTGTCATTACGGTGTATTGTGTGTAGAAATAGGATTTAAATTGTATTTTCCCCTCATTTTAGAATAAATAAAATGTGGAATAACAAAATGTGGAAAAAGTCAAGGGGTCTGAATACTTTCCAAATGTACTGTAGATGGAAACGCAGATTTAAAAAAAAATAACACTAACACTAACATAAATCACTGGCAACACACTAACACTAACATAAATCACACTGGCAACACACTAGTTCTGTATTGGGAACAAAAAACATTTCTGTACAAAAGGCTGTGAAAATGTTTATGGAAATCAGTTCATTCAATATTGGTCCTTCAAACCGGATAGAAACAGAGAATCTTATCAAAAGCTGCGATATGTCACATTTTGGGCGACCAATGAAATTCACGTAGAAATGCGAGTTATAGATGTCATTCTCATCGAAAGCAAGTCTAACAAGCGGTAGATCTGTTCTACGCGAGCAAAAACAAAATTATGCTTCCCGTTCTTAAATTTGTTTTTTTTTTGCGTGTTTTACTTTTGGTTTCGTACACCAGCTTCAAAACATCTGAAAATACAATATTTTTGGTTATTTAAAATAGATTTCACAGCAGGTTTAGATGGTACAATGATTATCTAGTTTTTGTTTTGTCACACTGAAAGTAGGGGAACTAGTCGAATTTTAGCAACCAGGAAATGGCGACACGATTTCTGCATAGTGCACATTTTAAGTTCAAAACAAACCCCTAGCCTCTATACTCCACAACCCAGGCACACCTTTCGAGACAGGGCCATAAATATTAACCGTGTCAGAGTAGGAGTGATGATTTCCATAGCCACCGTGCTTAAACATCTGCATTGCTTGCTGTTTGGGGTTTTAGGCTGGGTTTCTGTACAGCACTTTGAGATATCAGCTGATGTAAAAAAAAAAGGCTTTTTATAAATAAATTTGATTGATTTAGGATCAGTTTGACCTTTCCGATCACAATGACAAGGTAACATGGACAGGAGGACCTTGGTCAATTCTCCCAAGCTTCTCAAATGTGGGCCTGTACAGTAGAATAACAAAACTACAACTACCAATCTCATCGCTGGTAGAATAATTGAAAATAGCAAAAGTCCAGATTGGAGTCCCTGAGGGTCATGCCCAAAGACCTTGAAGATACAAGGTGCCATGATTTGAGATCAGAACACAAAGGAAAAATGGTTTGCCACCAATACCGTCAACCAGGCTGAGAGCAGACTGCAGCACGGTGGACATAGTGGGGAACAGCTGCCAAAAGGCTCAAAGCTAACACCACCGAAAGAAGGCACCTGCTACAGCAGGAAGTCAGCAAAATGGAGGAGAAACAGAGTAGGGTCAAAGTAGTGGGGGGGTTGAGAGCCTGGACAAGGTGGGAAACAACAGAGAGGAATCTCTTGGGGTGAGCTGTGGAGGATGGAGTCTGCCAGAATCCAGTTCCTGTTAAGATCTGTCTACGACACGCTCCCATCCCACGCTAACTTACATAGGGTGGGGCCTCGCTGCCCTCTCGGGTAACAAACCTGGCACCACGGCGCATGTTTTAACATCCTGCACTTTCACCCCTCTCGCCAAGGACACTTACAGATGGAGGCATGACTAAGTTGAGGGGAAACTGGACGACATCGAGAAGGAGTGAAAAAAAAAAAACAAGAGAACTCCCACCAAGAAAGGTCACTGCATCAGCTTTGTCAGGCCTTGGGGAGCAGCCCGTTTCAGGAAGGACGGCATCCTGGAACAAGCCAGAACATGGGAGATGTGTGCTGACCTGAACAGACGGCTGTGCCCCCCCCACTCCCGACATTGTTGTCAGCACTCTCCGCCCAGACATCATCACCTGGGGATGGTGGAATTCACAGTTCCCTGGGAAGACAGGTATGAGGAGGCGCAAGAAGGAGTATGCAATCCTGGCAGATGATGAGCAAGGCAAAGGGATGAAGTGTCTGAGTTCACCCAGTTGAAGTTGGCTGCCGGGGCTTCCCTGCCCTATCGAAAAGCAGGCTACTTTCTCCGCTCTGGGCATCAAAAAGGAAGAGACAGAAGATCTGTGGTTCAAGTCCTGCTGAAAAGACACCAAGCAGGAAACCATCCACAGGAGGGCAGTGATTTGACCAATCAGTGTGAACTCAGCATCTTGGGGATGTTCCAGGTGAGGAGTTGAAACGTCTCAGTGATAGGTGGCCCTGGCTGATGACGTCTGTGTATCACAAACAGTGTCTCAGGTACTGAGATGCTTCATTTACACCCAGCCCCTGGAATGAACATTCAGAATCCGATGTACCTGAGTACGTCGCTTAGAGAGAGCTCTGGGATAAACTTCTTTAAGATCTTGACCTGAGCTCCGATGAACACCCCTCTGTACATCTCTCCAACACCATACACTAGGTTATTCATCACCAGTTTCTGCAGACCTCTGGAACACACAGAGAGAGACATTTTAGAGAGAGATATATTGAGAGAGAAACAGCAGAGATACATGTCTGCTTCAGTCATCCAGCAGAGTCATTTATCAAGAGAAACAAGTCCAGAGGTTCCATGGAAATCTAAATTAACTTGGATACCAGTTGGATTTAGTCCTCATGGGGAACCTCCCTACTGGAATGGGGAACCTCCCCACTAGACTGGAATGGAATGTAAAGGGGAACATCCCTACTGGAATGGAATGTAAAGGGGAACCTCCCTACTAGACTGGAATGGAATGTAAAGGGGAACCTCCCTACTAGACTGGAATGGAATGTAAAGGGGAACCTCCCTACTAGACTGGAAATGTAAAGGGGAACATCCTGGAATGGAATGTACTGGAATGGAATGTAAAGGGGAACCTCCCTACTAGACTGGAATGGAATGTAAAGGGGAACCTCCCTACTGGAGACTGGAAGGGAATGTAAAAGGGAACCTCCTACTAGACTGAAATGGAATGTAAAGGGAACCTCCCACTAGACTGGAATGGAATGTAAAGGGAACCTGTAAAGGGAACCTGATTGAAATGGCATGGGGAACCTCCCTACTAGACTGAAATGGAATGTAAAGGGAACCTCCCTAGATTGAAATGGAATAACCTCCCTACTAGATTGAAATGGCATGTAAAGGGAACCTCCCTATTAGACTGGAATGTAGACTGACTGGAATGGAATGTAAAGGGGAACCTCCCTATTAGACGAATGGAATGTAAAGGGGAACCTCCCTACTAGACTGGAATGGAATGTAAAGGGGAACCTCTCTACTAGATTGAAATGGCATGTAAAGGGGAACCTCTCTACTAGATTGAAATGGCATGTAAAGGGGAACCTCCCTACTAGACTGAAATGTCGAGGGGAACGATAAGTAAGAGATGATATTTAACCAACCTTCCCAATTTGGCACCTAAATGACATTGCTTCCTAACTTCTAAGTACTATACCTGAATGAAAGTGCATCTCCAAAGTCCCGGGCATCGAAGTCGTACAGCTTGTATCCCTCTCGTTTAAAGGCCAGGACGGCGTTGGGACCCAGCCAAACACTGCCGTCCATCCGCGGGGTGAAGTGGACCCCCAGGAAGGGGAACCTAGGGTCAGGAACCTAGAGACATCCGTCTATCAGTACAACAACCAGGAAGCTAGAGACATCCGTCTGTCAGTACAACAACCAGGAAGCTAGAGACATCCGTCTGTCAGTACAACAACCAGGAAGCTAGAGACATCCGTCTGTCAGTACAACAACCAGGAAGCTAGAGACATCCGTCTGTCAGTACAACAACCAGGAAGCTAGAGACAGCACTTAACCATCTGACATTCCTTGAATCCCAAAATCAACCTTAGCCCTTCTAGCCAAGGCACTTGTGTAGACCAGTAAGAAAAATGCATGCACTCACTGCTGTTAGTCGACTCTGGATATGAGCGTCTGTTAAATGACTAGAATGTAAATTTTATATAGGTGTGATAGGCCAGGTAGCTATAAAATTGTGACAATGCCATCAGCCCATCTAATCCTTTCAGATCTAAGTGCCGTTAGGGGCTAAAGGGTTGAGATACAAGGAGAAGATAGAGGACCTACGGGGTAGACGGTGTTCTAGGGGGTAGATGGTGTTCTAGAGGACTTACGGGGTAGATGGTGTTCTAGAGGACTTACGGGGTAGACTGTGTTCTAGAGGGTAGACTGTGTTCTAGAGGACTTACGGGGTAGACGGTGTTCTAGAGGCCTTACGGGGTAGACGGTGTTCTAGAGGACCTACGGGGTAGACGGCTTCTAGAGGCCTTACGGGGTAGACGGTGTTCTAGAGGACCTACGGGACAGACGGCGTAGAGGACCTACGGGACAGACGGCGTTCTAGAGGACTTACGGCGTTCTAGAGGACTTACGGGGCAGACGGCGTTCTAGAGGACTTACGGGGCAGACGGTGTTCTAGAGGACTTACGGGGTAGATGGTGTTCTAGAGGGTAGATGGCGTTCTAGGGGACTTACGGGGTAGATGGCGTTCTAGAGGACTTACGGGGTAGACGGGGAGGACTTAGGGGCAGACGGTGTTCTAGAGGACATTTCTAGAGGACTTACAGGGTAGATGGTGTTCTAGAGGGTACTTACTTACGGGGTAGACGGTGTTCTAGAGGACTTACGGGGTAGACGGTGTTCTAGAGGACTTACGGGGTAGACGGTGTTCTAGAGGACTTACGGGGTAGACGGTGTTCTAGAGGACTTACGGGGTAGAGGACGGGGTAGTTCTAGAGGACTTACGGGGTAGATGGTGTTCTAGAGGACGGTGTTCTAGAGGACTTACGGGGTAGAGGACGGTGTTCTAGAGGACTTACGGGGTAGATGGTGTTCTAGAGGGTGTTCTAGAGGACTTACGGGGTAGACGGTGTTCTAGAGGACTTACGGGGATGGTGTTCTAGAGACGGTGTTCTAGAGGACTTACGGGGTGCGTTCTAGGGACTTACGGGGTAGATGGTCTAGAGGACTTACGGGGTAGACGGTGTTCTAGAGGACTTACGGGGTAGACTGTGTTCTAGAGGACTTACGGGGTAGACGGTGTTCTAGAGGACTTACGGGGTAGACGGTGTTCTAGAGGACTTACGGGGTAGACGGTGTTCTAGAGGACTTACGGGGTAGACGGTGTTCTAGAGGACTTACGGGGTAGACGGTGTTCTAGAGGACTTACGGGGTAGAGACGGTGTTCTAGAGGACTTACGGTGGAGGACTTACGGGGTAGACGGCGTTCTAGAGGACTTACGGGGTAGACGGCGTTCTAGAGGACTTACGGGGTAGACGGTGTTCTAGAGGACTTACGGGGTAGACGGTGTTCTAGAGGACTTACGGGGTAGACGGTGTTCTAGAGGACTTACGGGGTAGACGGTGTTCTAGAGGACTTACGGGGTAGACGGTGTTCTAGAGGACTTACGGGGTAGACGGTGTTCTAGAGGACTTACGGGGTAGACGGTGTTCTAGAGGACTTACGGGGTAGATGGTGTTCTAGAGGACTTACGGGGTAGATGTTGCCCCGGACCAGGTAGTGTTTCTCAGGCTTCAGGACCAGGTAATCTCCTCTGAAGGGGATAATGCGAGGGTCTGGACTGCAGCCAGAGATCTGAGCGAGGCGGTCAGAGTACAGACCACCACAGGTCAGCACATACCGACACCTTACCTCCGTACCCTGAGGAGACCACACACACACACACACGTTAGTTACAGTTTAAAAACAAAACAAACAAAAAACGTTCTGATAGTAAAATGCATTTTACTAATTTAACACACACACACACACACACACACACACACACACACACACACACACACACACACACACACACACACACACACACACACACACCTACCTTTGAATCTCTGATAGCGATGGGATATTTCATTCCTGAAATGTTTTGAAGAAAAACAAAAAGAATACATTCACAAGTGCAATCCCACCTTTTCATCAAATCTATGAGTGTTCTGAGGTGAGGAGTATGGAACAGATACCGTCAGTGATACCAGCGGGGCTTTCCTTCACCATGGCCATGTCACTAGCCTCATATTCAGTAACCACGGTCCCTCCTGCCTCCTGGAAGTCCTTGCCATATGCCAGTGACACCAGCCTCCAGTCCACGATGCCAGTGTAAGGAGAGTCCAGGGCCATCAGACCCTGAAAGGAAGAGTTTAACCATAAAGCCGTTTACCCTGGGGCTGTGTTCCAAATGGCACCCTGTTCCCTATAAAAGAGCACTATTTTTCACCAGGGAATATGACGTAATTTCCAAACCAGGCCATAAGTAGTGCTCTGTATAGGCAATAGGGTGTAATTTCAGACTCAATCCTGGACTTTCACTATGAAGCACCTTAGTAAAGAGACTTGAATGCCATCTCATTCACACTCTCCGCCCTTCTCTCCCTCTCACCCTGCAGTAGGGGGCTCGCTCTCTCACCCTGCAGTAGGGGGCTCGCTCTCTCACCCTGCAGTAGGGGGCTCTCTCTCTCACCCTGCAGTAGGGGGCTCTCTCTCTCACCCTGCAGTAGGGCTCTCTCTCTCACCCTGCAGTAGGGCTCTCTCTCTCGCCCTGCAGTAGGGGCTCTCTCGCCCTGCAGTAGGGGCTCGCTCTCTCGCCCTGCAGTAGGGCGCTCGCTCTCTCGCCCTGCAGTAGGGCGCTCGCTCTCGCCCTGCAGTAGGGCGCTCGCTCTCTCGCCCTGCAGTAGGGCGCTCGCTCTGTAGGGCTCGCCCTGCAGTAGGGCGCTCGCTGCAGTAGGGCTCGCCCTGCAGTAGGGCGCTCGCTCTCTCGCCCTGCAGTAGGGCTCGCTCTCGCCCTGCAGTAGGGCTCGCTCTCGCCCTGCAGTAGGGCTCTCTCACCCTGCAGTAGGGCTCTCTCTCACCCTGCAGTAGGGCTCTCTCTCATCCTGCAGTAGGGCTCTCTCATTCTCTCACCCTGCAGTAGGGCTCTTTCTCACTCTCTCATTCTCTCACCCTGCAGTAGGGCTCTCTCTCTCGGATCCCCTTGGCGTCTATCATGGTGAGGTCACGCACGTTGTTCTTCTGTCCTCGCTCGTACAGCGCTTTGAGCCTGGGAATCTCCTCTCGCTCCACAGCGACGATCAGCTGCCAACACATAAGTCAAGCCGTAGACATGACCAGCACATAGTTGTGTGATCAACTTTTTCTTTATTTTTCAAAGAACAACAGAAAACACCACAAAAGGAGTCGGAATGAATGTACAGGAAGAGACCGTATTACACAGGAAGAGACCGTATTACACAGGAAGAGACCGTATTACACAGGAAGAGACCGTATTACACAGGAAGAGGGCTCGTAGGGCTATCTCACACAGGAAGAGACTCTATTCACAGGAAGAGACCGTCACAGGAAGGGACCGTATCACACAGGAAGAGACCGTATTACACAGGAAGAGGGCCGTCTCACACAGGAAGAGGGCCGTCTCTCACACAGGAAGGGACCTATTACACAGGAAGAGACCTCTCTACACAGGAAGAGACCTCTTCACAGGAAGAGGGCGTATAACACAGGAAGAGACCGTATTACACAGGAAGAGGGCCGTATTCACAGGAAGAGGGCCGTATTACACAGGAAGAGACCGTATAACACAGGAAGAGACTCGTATCACACAGGAAGAGACCGTATAACACAGGAAGAGACCGTATAACACAGGAAGAGACCGTATTACACAGGAAGAGACCGTATTACACAGGAAGAGACCGTATTACACAGGAAGAGACCGTATTACACAGGAAGAGACCGTATTACACAGGAAGAGACCGTATTACACAGGAAGAGACCGTATTACACAGGAAGAGACCGTATTACACAGGAAGAGACCGTATTACACAGGAAGAGACCGTATTACACAGGAAGAGACCGTATTACACAGTTCTGTAAGTAAAAAAAAAAAAAGTTTTCCATTGTCACATATACCAGATAGATGCGGTGAAATGTGTTGTTTTACAGGGTCAGTCATAGTAGTACAGCGACCCCTGGAGCCAATTAGGGTGAAGTGCTTTACTCAAGGGCACAGACAGATTTTTCTTCATTTTTTCGTCTCTGGGTGTTCGAACCAGCGACCTTTTGGTTTCTGGCCCAACGCTCTAACCGCTAGGCAAGAAGCCACAACACTAGCCCAACGCTCTAACCGCTAGGCAAGAAGCCACGACCCTGGCCGAACGCTCTAACCGCCAGGCAAGCCACGACCCTGCAGTAGCCGAACGCTCTAACCGCTAGGGCAAGAATCCACACCCTGGCCCAACGCTCTAACCGCTAGGGCAAGAAGCCACCTCACCCTAGCCGAACCCTCTAACCGCTGCAGGCAAGGCTCCCGACCCTAGCCGAACGCTCTAACGGCTAAGCAAGCAAGCCACGACCCTAGCCGAACGCTCTAACGGCTAAGCAAGAAGGCCACGACCCTGGCCCAACGCTCTAACCGCTAGGCAATAAGCCACGACCTGGCCCAACGCTCTAACCGCTGCAGGCAAGAAGCCACACCTGCCGAACGGCTCTAACCGCTAGGCAAGAAGCCACAACACTAGCCCAACGCTCTAACCGCTAGGCAAGCCACGACCTGCCGAACGCTCTAACCGCTGGCAGAAGGGCCACAACACTCTCACCTGAACGGCTCTAACCGCTCACTCTGCAAGAAGGCTCACAACACTCTGCCCAACGCTCTAACCGCTAGGCAAGGCCTCGACCTGCAGAACGCTCTAACCGCTGGCAAGAAGGGCACGACCCTGGCCCAACGCTCTAACCGCTAGGGCAAGAAGCCACGACCCTAGCCGAACGCTCTTCCCTGCAGTCCGCTAGGCAAGAAGCCACGACCCTGGCCGAACGCTCTAACCGCCAGGCAAGAAGCCACGACCCTGGCCGAACGCTCTAACCGCCAGGCAAGAAGCCACGACCCTGGCCGAACGCTCTAACCGCTAGGCAAGAAGCCACGACCCTGTAAGCCAGTTGCTGCAGGTAAATACAATGAAATTAGACCATAAATACAAATCGCACCCCGAGCTCCATCAACCCCTCCCCCCAATGATCTGATTAGCATGGACACACCCCCTGATATACTGTTAATGGTATACCGGTTACAGTGAAACGTGTCATGCACAAACTGTGAAACGATACTAGCAAATACTACGATGTTTTTATTTATTTAACCTTTGTATAACCTTTTAACCATTATTCAACCTTGAGGTTAGAAACCTCCTTTTGCGAGGGGGGGGGACCTGGATAGAAGATCACACTAAATTCAGCTACAACGACAATAGGCGCTTTAGGGAAAGAAAAATACTTCTGAGGTCCAAATCCAAGCGATGCGTCTACTCATCAGTATTTAGTAAACAACAACATCTACAGCTCTAAGGCCAAACCCGATGTTAATTAGACGTATGAGAGAACTCACCTTTCCACACCTCTTATAGGGGAGTCCTTTCTTGTCCAGGTATTCGTAGGCCATAGTGGCCCCTTTGCCACAGAGACGAGCCTTCAGAGACCCGGGGGTATAGTAAATCCCACTGTGGATCACACCACTGTTGTGGCCGCTTTGGTGGATGGCTGAGGATGGGACACGGAACAGTGTTAATTCCCCAATAAGGTTGTAGGGACAAGAAGCACAAAGAAGAACTGTGGTGATAACATAAGAATGTGATTGGCTGACGGCTAAGACCAGGACAGAGTGGCACAATAGAAACATTTTTTTTCCCCTTGTGAAATGTTTTCCGTTTGGAACAGTGCATAAAATGTTTTTGCAACGGTGTCCGACTAATGAATCCACCCCAGGCTAAGAGGAACGTCAAGTTAGTGAGTTAGTGACCCCTCCCTCCCTGCCCACCACTTACCCAGGTCCTTCTCCTTCTCCAGCAGAATGAAGCTAAGCGTGGGGTGTCTGAGGATGAGCTCTCTGGCTGAGGCCAGGCCCACGATGCCTCCACCCACCACAGCCACATCATATGTACTGCAACACAAAGGCATGTCATCAGGGGCAGGTTCATTAGTAGTCAGCATTAAGAGACAGGTGAGGGTTCATTAGTAGTCATCATTAAGAGACAGGTGAGGGTTCATTAGTAGTCAGCTTTAAGGGACAGGTGGGGGTTCATTAGTAGTCAGCATTAAAGGGCAGGTGAGGGTTCATTAGTAGTCATCATTAAGGGACAGGTGAGGGTTCATTTCCAGTAGTCATCATTAAGAGACAGGTGAGGGTTCATTAGTAGTCATCATTAAGAGGCAGGTGAGGGTTCATTAGTAGTCATCATTAAGAGGCAGGTGAGGGTTCATTAGTAGTCATCATTAAGAGACAGGTGAGGGTTCATTAGTAGTCAGCTTTAAGGGACAGGTGAGGGTTCATTAGTAGTCATCATTAAGAGACAGGTGAGGGTTCATTACTAGTCAGCATTAAGGGGCAGGTGAGGGTTCATTAGTAGTCAGCATTAAGGGGCAGGTGAGGGTTCATTAGTAGTCATCATTAAGGGGCAGGTGAGGGTTCATTAGTAGTCATCATTAAGAGGCAGGTGAGGGTTCATTAGTAGTCAGAATTAAGAGACAGGTGAGGGTTCATTAGTAGTCAGCTTTAAGGGACAGGTGGGGGTTCATTAGTAGTCAGCATTACAAAGGCATGTCAGGGAGGGTTCATTAGTAGTCATCATTAAGAGACAGGTGAGGGTTCATTAGTAGTCATCATTAAGAGACAGGTGAGGGTTCATTAGTAGTCAGCTTTAAGGGACAGGTGGGGTTCATTAGTTAGGTGAGGGTTCATTAGTAGTCATTTAAGAGACAGGTGAGGGTTCATTAGTAGTCATTTAAGAGACAGGTGGGGGTTCATTAGTAGTCAGCATTAAGGGGAGGTGAGGGTTCATTAGTAGTCATCATTAAGAGACAGGTGAGGGTTCATTAGTAGTCAGCATTAAGAGACAGGTGAGGGTTCATTACTAGTCATCATTAAGAGACAGGTGAGGGTTCATTACTAGTCATCATTAAGAGACAGGTGAGGGTTCATTACTAGTCATCATTAAGAGACAGGTGAGGGTTCATTACTAGTCATCATTAAGAGACAGGTGAGGGTTCATTACTAGTCATCATTAAGGGACAGGTGAGGGTTCATTACTAGTCAGAATTAAGGGACAGGTGGGGGTTCATTACTAGTCAGCATTAAGAGACAGGTGAGGGTTCATTACTAGTCATCATTAAGAGACAGGTGAGGGTTCATTAGTAGTCAGCATTAAGAGACATTAGCAGTCATCCCCTTAATGCTTAGTGTCATCCAGGACACTGCACTACACCACTTTCAAATAGTTTCTACCATCAGACTCACATCCTCATCGAATCGAGGAACTATCCAGTTAGGTAAAAGGTAGGATTCTGTTTCTAACATCGTAATAAAAAGGTCCATAAAGAAGTCATCACTTTGTATTCATACTAGTCAGACACGAAGTCACTTCAAGGTGACAGAGCTTGTATTCCTGAAGTTACAGAAGTGGATACTAGCGATGTGTTTCCATGCTATTCAGGAGCGCCGTGGAGTGGATCCGTAGTACCCGGAAGTAAATGAGTGATTCATTGTAGCCATTGGCACTCCTGTAGAGTTCCTATTTTCTCGTGACATTCCTGGGATTTTCATTATACTGATAAAGTCAGATTTAAAAATGAACAAATATGGCATTTTTTATTTTTTTTTATTTTTTTTAAAAAGGTTAAAAGGGTACATATCTGGTTGTGTCGGTAAAAATCACTACATATCCCATTGAGCCAAGTAGGGAGAAGCTGCCCGTTGTCACAGTTCCAAGACCAGTCAGAAATGTCTAGCGAACCCTACGCCAAATGGATCTCAAAAGTGACACTGGATCCGCGTTAAGTAGCAAATGATATCCTTCGCCGCCGTTGTCTTGCGACAAGACGATTCAACAAAACAATAAATAATTGTATGTTTAATTCCAGCAAATGTCTTAGTTTACATGATAGTATAACTCGCAAACGGAGTTGAAGTTGAGGGTGCAGTATTTATGAAGTTTGACAATGAGGATGTAAACTAGCATAGTTCAGCTAGTTTAGCCAGGGAAAACGAGGAGCTTGGGGACTGGATATAGACGGGTGTACATGCGCACTAGGTTCATTCAGGAGACAGATTGTAGTTTTTCTGCCCTAATATCAGAAGCTGACAGCGGAAAGTTCAATTCAGAGACTGAAATTAATACATATGAGAGCGGATCGATATACAATCCTGAAATCAGCTGTAACTGTCAATAGTAAAACAAAGCTTATACCGATATTATTAATGAATCAATTTCTCACCAATTACGATCTTGTTTCATCGCTGCAACCCAACGAACTCGGGAGGCGAAGGTTGAGTCATGCGTCCTCCGAAACATGACCCGCCAAACCGTGCTTCTTAAAACCCACCCGCTTAACCCGGAAGCCAGCTGCACCGATGTGTCGGAGGAAACACCATTCACCTGACGATCGAGGTCAGCCTGCAGGCACCCGGCCCGCCACAAGGGGTCGCTAGAGCGCGATGAGCCAAGTAAAGCCCCCCGGTCAAACCCTCACCTAACCTGGACGACGCTGGGCCAATTATGCGCCACCCTATGGGACTCCCGATCATGGCCAGTTGTGATAAAGCCCAGGATCAAACCAGGGTCTGTAGTGACGCCTCTAGCACTGCGATGTAGTGCCTTAGACCACTGCGCCACTCGGGAGCCCATAAAAAGGTTTGTTTTAAAACAATGTTAGAGTGAAACTGAAACCCAACACTGAAATGGTGAAGTCTCTTCCAGACACGGTAGACTCCTCCTTAACCACTCAATTGAAGGCATCTTTACTTTTACTCAAGTATGAAAATTGATAGTCCAGGCAGCCGCTAATGGGCTTCATGGATCTCCACTATAGTCTGGGCTTGGTGGGCACAGCCGGTAATACACGTATCCCCCGGCAACCGGTTCAGAAAACATTCTCCATTCAGGCTGCAAAGGCTTCAATTTCCTCCTTAACTAGATGAGAAGGGGGCCTCCAGGGTGGCGCAGTGGTTAAGGGTGCTGTACTGCAGCGCCAGCTGTGTCACCAGAGACTCTGGGTTCGCGCCCATCTCTGTCGTAACCGGCCATGACCGGGAGGTCCGTGGGGCGACGCACAAATATGAATATATATAAATATAAAATATGCATTAAACTCCAGCACCATGCTAGAGTGGCTAATGACTAGGCTACTTCCTGATGTTAAGGATGGGTTCAACCAGGGGTAGTCTGCTGCAATATGATTGGCTGAACGTGGGCACGGGTTAATGCCGTACTCTCTTTATCAAATACAATTTCTCACCACTATCCTAGAGTGGCTAATGCCTAGGAATGGTACTTCCTGATGTTGCGCCCGCGTTCAGCCAATCACATTTCATCAGACTACCCCCTGGTTGAACCCATCCTTAACATCAGGAAGTAGCCTAGGTATTAGCCACTCTAGGATAGTGGTGGCAAATCATGTTTGATAAAGAAAGTACGCATATTTAACCATTTTTTTCCCCGCCTTCGACATTAACCTACTCCAATTTACCAACCTCTCGAACAGATCCACGGAAGATGCCATTTCCATCGCCAATCACACGGCCGTAACACATCTGGACAAGAGGAACACCTATGTGAGAATGCTGCTTATTGACAGTTCACCATTCAACACTATTGTTCCCTCTAAGCTCAGAGCTCTGGACACCACCCTCTGCAACTGGATCCTGGAGTTCCTGACGGGCAGACCATAGGCTGTGAGGATTGTCAACACTACCTCCACACAGACTCAGGGGCTCCCCCAGAGGTGTGTCCTCAGCCCTCTTCTGTTGTCCCTGTTCACCTACGTCTACATGGCTTTGTGTGGTACACCACCTCCATCATCAAGTTTGCTGACGACAACGGTTGTAGGCCTGATAACCAACAAGCGTATATTGTATTTCTTATTGTTGCATCGTCGAAGGAACCAGCAAGTATTTAGATGAACGATGTAATCAGGACATACTTCCAATAAAACTTTAAAGAGCCATTGAACACTGTTTTTCTGTTGTTCATTACAAAAATTAGATTTCAGTCTTCGAGGTGTTTCATGACCGATTCCGCGTTTGGTTAATAATGATGTTTATCCCTCATGAGACACTGTAGGAAGCGTATTCCACTTCCTTAAAATCCCCAGAATGAATCTTAAGATAACTCAAGAAATCAGTAATAAATTGATGTTTTGCCCAGGATGTTTTAGTTGTGCAATTTTACATAAAACTAAGGTGCAGTATTTCTCAACTTAAAAATCACACAACCTATTGTGTATGTAAAAAAAAAGTTGGGCTGCTGGGCAGGTCTGTCTCACTGTCAATGCTATTGAGTACCACAAAATGAGTCATAATACCCATAATACCTAGCGGGCAAACAAGGAATGGTTCCAATTGTTTTTCCACCTTTTATTTCACCCATAGGGGATTTTAGAAACACTTTAAATAAGGGCTGTGTTTCGTGTCGGCTCACCCTGGCATACTGACTAGACAGGGCATGCGCGTGCGTCCACATGTTGATTTTTGTCCATCCACACCAGACTAAGAGGAACGTCAAGTTAGTGACCCCTCCCTCCCTGCCCACCACTTACCCAGGTCCTTCTCCTTCTCCAGCAGAATGAAGCTAAGCGTGGGGTGTCTGAGGATGAGCTCTCTGGCTGAGGCCAGGCCCACGATGCCTCCACCCACCACAGCCACATCATATGTCATATGCCCAGTCACGGACCAGGATGTCTTGCTCCCAGGCAGACTAAATAACTTTTTGCCCGCTTTGAGGACAATACAGTGCCACTGACACGGCCTGCAACGGAAACATGCGGTCTCTCCTTCACTGCAGCCGAAGTGAGTAAGACATTTAAACGTGTTAACCCTCGCAAGGCTGCAGGCCCAGACGGCATCCCCAGCCGCGCCCTCAGAGCATGCGCAGACCAGCTGGCCGGTGTGTTTACGGACATATTCAATCAATCCCTATACCAGTCTGCTGTTCCCACATGCTTCAAGAGGGCCACCATTGTTCCTGTTCCCAAGAAAGCTAAGGTAACTGAGCTAAACGACTACCGCCCCGTAGCACTCACATCCGTCATCATGAAGTGCTTTGAGAGACTAGTCAAGGACCATATCACCTCCACCCTACCTGACACCCTTGACCCACTCCAATTTGCTTACCGCCCAAATAGGTCCACAGACGATGCAATCTCAACCACACTGCACACTGCCCTAACCCATCTGGACAAGAGGAATACCTATGTGAGAATGCTGTTCATCGACTACAGCTCGGCATTCAACACCATAGTACCCTCCAAGCTCGTCATCAAGCTCGAGACCCTGGGTCTCGACCCCCCTGTGCAACTGGGTACTGGACTTCCTGACGGGCCGCCCCAGGTGGTGAGGGTAGGCAACAACATCTCCTCCCCGCTGATCCTCAACACTGGGGCCCCACAAGGGTGCGTTCTGAGCCCTCTCCTGTACTCCCTGTTCACCCACGACTGCGTGGCCATGCACGCCTCCAACTCAATCATCAAGTTTGCGGACGACACAACAGTGGTAGGCTTGATTACCAACAACGACGAGACGGCCTACAGGGAGGAGGTGAGGGCCCTCGGAGTGTGGTGTCAGGAAAATAACCTCACACTCAACGTCAACAAAACTAAGGAGATGATTGTGGACTTCAGGAAACAGCAGAGGGAACACCCCCATCCACATCGATGGAACAGTAGTGGAGAGGGTAGCAAGTTTTAAGTTCCTCGGCATACACATCACAGACAAACTGAATTGGTCCACTCACACAGACAGCATCGTGAGGAAGGCGCAGCAGCGCCTCTTCAACCTCAGGAGGCTGAAGAAATTCGGCTTGTCACCAAAAGCACTCAACTTCTACAGATGCACAATCGAGAGCATCCTGGCGGGCTGTATCACCGCCTGGTATGGCAACTGCACCGCCCTCAACCGTAAGGCTCTCCAGAGGGTAGTGAGGTCTGCACAACGCATCACCGGGGGCAAACTACCTGCCCTCCAGGACACCTACACCACCCGATGCTACAGGAAGGCCATAAAGATCATCAAGGACATCAACCACCCGAGCCACTGCCTGTTCACCCCGCTGCCATCCAGAAGGCGAGGTCAGTACAGGTGCATCAAAGCTGAGACCGAGAGACTGAAAAACAGCTTCTATCTCAAGGCCATCAGACTGTTAAACAGCCACCACTAACATTGAGTGGCTACTGCCAACACACTGTCAATGACACTGACTCTACTCCAGCCACTTTAATCATGGGAATCGATGGGAAATGATGTAAATATATCACTAGCCACTTTAAACAATGCTACCTTATATAATGTTACTTACCCTACATTGTTCATCTCATATGCATACGTTGATACTGTACTCTATATCATCGACTGCATCCTTATGTAATACATGTATCACTAGCCACTTTAACTATGCCACTTGGTTTACATACTTATCTCATATGTATATACTGTACTCGATATCATCTACTGTATCTTGCCTATGCTGCTCTGTACCATCACTCATTCATATATCCTTATGTACATATTCTTTATCCCCTTACACTGTGTATGACAGTAGTTTTTTTTTGGAATTGTTAGTTAGATTACTTGCTCGTTATTACTGCATTGTCGGAACTAGAAGCACAAGCATTTCGCTACACTCGCATTAACATCTGCTAACCATGTGTATGTGACAAATAAAATTTGATTTGATTTGATATGTACTCACACCAGACGCAGGTTGAAATATCAAAACGAACTCTGAACCAACTATATTAATTTGGGGACAGGTCGAAAAGCATTCAAACATTCATGGCAATTTAGCTAGCTAGCTACCTTGCTGTTTCATGCTAATGTGTCCTGGGATCTAAATACGGGGTTGCTATTATACCTGAAATGCACAAGGTTCTCTACTCCGACAATTAAGAAAAAGGGTAAACTGAGTTAGTTTCCAGTAATCTCTCCTCCTTCAGGCTTCTTCTTCTCTGGACTTTATATGGCGGTTGGCAACCAACTTTAAGGTGCAACACCACCACCAACTGGACTGGAGTGTGGACCTCAGTTCATCTTCCAATCAGCCACGTGGGTATATGCTCCTAAAAACCAATGAGGAGACGGGAGAGGCGGGACTTGCAGCGCATCAAGCGTTGTTCTATTTTAGCACCTGGCTATGCAGACGCCCACAAGCAGTTCGAATAACCAGTTCAGTACAAGTCAAAAGTTTGGACGCCTACTCATTCAAGGGTTTTTCTTTATTTTTGGGGATCTGAAAATGATTTGTAACTTATTTTGTACATAACGTTTCTGCCACTGTATCTTATGACCCAAAATAGCTTCTAGATGTCAGGACATCGATTACTCACACCGTACTGGAAGAAGATTTTTTTCTTTAACGAGTCGGACGCAAAGGATTTACTTCAGACACCCGACAAGGCCCTCATCCCCGTCAATCGTAGGATAAAGAGACAGATATCGGGGACGTAGGTCTGGGTGCCTTGTAAGCATGCGACGGCGAGTGGGTCATCTGCTTCTACCATCAGTACTATTAGCCAATGTACAAATCATTGGATAATAAAATTAACAAACTATGAGCACGTATATCCTACCAACGGGACATTAACTGTAATATCTTATGTTTCACAGAGTCGTGGCTGAATGACGACATCAATAACATACAGTTGGCGGGTTTTATGCTTTTTCGGCAGGATAGAACAGCTGCCTGGTACAATAAGGGGTGGAGGTCTATGTATATTTGTAAACAACAGCTGGTGCACAACGTTTAAGGAAGTCTCAGTTTTGCTCACCTGAGGTAGAGTATCTCATGACAAGCTGTAGACCATATTTACCAAGAGAGTTTATCTATATTCTTCATAGCTGTCTATTTATCACCACAGACCGATGCTGGCACTAAGACCGCACTCAATGAGCTGTATAAGGCCATAAGCAAACCAGAAAATGCTCATCCAAACGCGGCGCTCCTAGTGGCTGGGGACTTTAATGCAGGGAAACTTAAATCCATTTGACCTAATTTCTACCAATGTGCAACCAGAAGGGGGAAAAAAAACAACTATAGACCACCTTTACTACACACACAGAGACACGTACAAAGCTCTCCCTTGCCCTCCATTTGGCAAATCTGACCATAATTCTATCCCCCTGATTCCTGCTTCCAAGCAAAAATTAAAGCAGGAAACACCAGAGACTCTGTCTCTAAAAAAAGTGCTCAGATGAAGCAGATGCTAAACTAAAGGACTGTTTTGCTATCACAAACTAGAATATGTTGCGGGATTCTTCCGATGGCATTGAGAAGTACACCACATCAGTCACTGGCTTTATCAATAAGTACATCGATGATGTCGTCCCCACAGTGACTGTACGTACATACCCCAACCAGAAGCCATGGATTACAGGCAACATCTGCACTGAGTTAATGGGTAGAGCTGCCGCTTTCAAGGAGCAGGACTCGAACCCGGAAGCTTATAAGAAATCCCGCTATGCCCTCCGACGAACCATCAAACAGGCAAAGCGTCAATACAGGCACTGGCACCGACGCTCGTCGGATGTGGCAGGGCTTGCAAACTATTACCGAGTACAAAGGGAAGCACAGCCGCGAGCTGCACAGTGACACAAGCCTACCAGACGAGCTAAATTACTTCTATGCTCGCTTCGAGGCAAGTAACACTGAAACATGCATGAGAGCATCAGCTGTTCCTGCACTGATCAACTGGCAAGTGTCTTTACAGACATTTTCAACCTCTGTCTGTCTGAGTCTGTAATACCAACATGCTTCAAGCAGACCACCATAGTGTTCTTGGGCACAGGGAGGTAACCTGCCTAAATGACTACAGCTCAGTAGCACTCACATCTGTAGCCATGAAGTGCTTTGAAAGGCTGGTCATGGCTCACAACACCATTATCCCAGAAACCCTAGACCCACTCTAATTTGCATACCGCCCTAACAGATCCACAGATGATGCAATCTCTATTGCACTCCATACTGCCCTTTCCCACCTGGACAAAAGGAACACCTATGTGAGAATGCTATTTAATGATTACAGCTCAGCGTTCAACACCATAGTGCCCTCAAAGCTCACCACTAAGCTAAGGACCCTGGGAATAAACACCTACCTCTGCAACTGGATCCTGGACTTCCTGACTGGCCGCCCCCAGGGCTGATCCTCAACACGGGGGCCCCTCAGGGGTACGTGCTAAGTCTCCTCCTGTACTCCCTGTTCACTCATGACTGCATGGCCAGGCACGACTCCAACACCATCATTAAGTTTGCCAATGACACAACAGTGGTAGGGCCTGATCACCGACGACGATGAGACAGCCTATAGGGAGGAGGTCAGAGGCCTGGCCGTGTGGTGGCAGGACAACCTCTCCTTCAACGTGATCAAGACAAAGGAGATGATTGTGGACTACAGGAAAAGGAGGACTGAGCACACCCCCATATTCTCATCGGCGGGGCTGTAGTGGAGCAGGTTGAGAGTTAAGTTTGTATTTATTATGGATCCCCATTAGCTTCTGCCAACAGCAGCATCTACTCTTCCTGGGGTTTATTATGGATCCCCATTAGCTTCTGCCAACAGCAGCATCTACTCTTCCTGGGGTTTATTATGGATCCCCATTAGCTTCTGCCAACAGCAGCATCTACTCTTCCTGGGGTTTATTATGGATCCCCATTAGCTTCTGCCAACAGCAGCATCTACTCTTCCTGGGGTTTATTATGGATCCCCATTAGTTCCTGCTAAGGCAGCAGCTACTCTTCCTGGGGTTTATTATGGATCCCCATTAGTTCCTGCCAAGGCAGAAGCTGCTCTTCCTGGGGTTTATTATGGATCCCCATTAGTTCCTGCCAAGGCAGAAGCTACTCTTCCTGGGGTTTATTATGGATCCCCATTAGTTCCTGCCAAGGCAGAAGCTACTCTTCCTGGGGTCCAGCAAAATTAAGGCAGTTTATACAATTTTAAAAACATTACAATACATTCACAGATTTCACAACACACTGTGTTCCCTCAGGCCCCTACTCCACCACTACCACATATCTACAACACACTGTGTTCCCTCAGGCCCCTACTCCACCACTACCACATATCTACAACACACTGTGTTCCCTCAGGCCCCTACTCCACCACATATCTACAACACACTGAGTGCCCTCAGGCCCCTACTTCACCACTACCACATATCTACAACACACTGTGTGCCCTCAGGCCCCTACTCCACCACTACCACATATCTACAACACACTGTGTGCCCTCAGGCCCCTACTCCACCACTACCACATATCTACAACACACTGTGTGCCCTCAGGCCCCTACTCCACCACTACCACATATCTACAACACACTGTGTGCCCTCAGGCCCCTACTCCACCACTACCACATATCTACAACACACTGTGTGCCCTCAGGCCACGACTCTACTACCACATATCTACAACACACTGTGTGCCCTCAGGCCCCTACTCCACCACTACCACTTATCTACAACACACTGTGTTCCCTCAGGCCCCTACTCCACCACTACCACATATCTACAACACACTGTGTGCCCTCAGGCCCCTACTCCACCACTACCACATATCTACAACACACTGTGTTCCCTCAGGCCACGACTCTACTACCACATATCTACAACACACTGTGTTCCCTCAGGCCCCTACTCCACCACTACCACATATCTACAACACACTGTGTGCCCTCAGGCCACGACTCTACTACCACATATCTACAACACACTGTGTGCCCTCAGGCCCCTACTCCACCACTACCACATATCTACAACACACTGTGTGCCCTCAGGCCACGACTCTACTACCACATATCTACAACACACTGTGTTCCCTCAGGCCACGACTCTACTACAACACATCTACAACACACTGTGTTCCCTCAGGCCACGACTCTACTACAACACATCTACAACACACTGTGTTCCCTCAGGCCACGACTCACAACTAGGGTTGCACATCTTCGGGAATATTCAGGAGGTGGAAACATTCCGTGAGAATTAACGGGAATATGGGAATTAACAGGAATATTTGCAAATTAATATTAATACCACTTAAAATGTAGATTGCATTGGATATATTTACCATATCATATGGAGACAGAAACATAAACCTTTTACCTTATCATGAGTAGACATAATTGAAAATGATTAAATCCTTCCCATATAAATAATTTAGTTACGAACTTTAAACTTTAATTAAATGAGTTGACTCTTCACATGGTATGATTTCACTGAACAAAAGGGAATATTGAATGATCCCCAAATATCCATCGCATCTACCAAAAATGTTTTCAACTTAAATCTGTAAAATGATAGTCTAGAAACTAAAGATTTGGTTGTTTCCTCTCAGTCTACCATGTCTTCTCCCTGGACCTCCTCAATGTCCACCTTTTGAACATCAGACTCTGAGGCCTCATCTTCACTGTCACTTTCCAACCTTATTGAGGATGGCCCGTTGTCAGGCTCAAAAAGCCTCAAATTTGCCATGGTTGGCCACCAATTTTTCAACCCTTATATTGGTCAGCCTGTTGCGTGCTTTGGTGTGTGTGTTCCCAAACAAGGACCAGTTGCGCTCTGAGGCGGCTGATGTTGGTGGGATTTGGAGGATGATGGAGGCAACAGGGGAAAGAACCTCAGATCCACAAAGTCCCTTCCACCAGGTGGCTGATTGAGATATGTTGGCACGACTGCCATATTGCTTCTCCATCCCAAAGCCCTTGCTTGGAAGTGTACTTTGCCAGACTGCCAAGAACCTTGCCCTCATCCAGGCCACAGTGGTGAGACACGGTAGTGATGACACCATAGGCCTTGTTGATCTCTGCCCTAGACAGGGTGCTCTTGCCAGCATACTTGGGGTCCAACATGTACGCTGCGGGTTGTATGGGCTTCAGGCAGAGGTCTTCACGCTTTTTGATGTATTTCAGAACCTTCCTCTGCTTGGAGCAACAGTGAAGTGGGCAGGGCAGTACGGATTTATTCTCTTACATCTGCAAGCAGTCTGAACATCAGATAGGGTGGCATTGTCTCCCACAATCTGTGAAATGGGGTACTGCTATAGGTTTCAGGCTACTTACCACTCTCTCCCAAAATACATCATCCAGGAGGATCCTCTTGATGGGGCGGCCCATATCGGCAGACTGTGATATGGCCATTTCTTGGAGAGACACTTTTCCCTCCAGGAGACTGTCAAATATGATATCAACACCACCACAACAGGTGTTGCTGGGCAGCTTCAATGTGGTGCTCTTATTCTTCTCACTTTGGTTGGTGAGGTAGATTGCTGCTATAACTTGATGACCCTTCACATACCTAACCATTTCCTTGGCTCTCTTGTAGAGGGTATCCATTGTTTTCAGTGTCATGAGGTCCTTGAGGAGCAGATTTAATGCATAAGCAGCACAGCCAATGGGTGTGATGTGAGGGTAGGACTCCTCCCACTTTAAACCAAGCAGCCTTCATGTTCACAGCATTGTCTGTCACCAGTGCAAATACCTTCTGTGGTCCAAGGTGACTGCCTTCAGCTCATCTGCAATGTAGAGACCGGTGTGTCTGTTGTCCCTTGTGTCTGTGCTCTTGTAGAATCCTGGTTGAGTGGTGGAGATTATGTAGTTAATGATTCCTTGCCTACAAACAATTGACCACCCATCAGAGATGATTGCAATACAGTCTGCTTTCTCTATGATTTGCTTGACCTTCACTTGAACTCTGAACTCCACATCGTATAGATAAAGCATGTCCGGTTGGAGGGGTGTATGCTGGGCAAAGAACATTCAGAAATCTCTTCCAATTCACATTGCCTGTGAGCATCAGAGGTGCTCACAGAGCACCAATACACAGCTCGAGCAAGACATTCATCAGCATTTCTCTGACTGCGTTCGTCCATTGAGTCAAAAAAACTTCTGATTCCAGGAGGACCGTGAGCTGTTGCTATCGATATGGTGTCTGATTCATAATTTTCACCTCGAATAGAAGTAGAGGGTCTTTTGTCAGAATTTGCTTATTGTGAGCGCCGAGGGAACTTTATGCACTTGGCCAGATGATTCTGCATCTTTGTTGCATTCTTCACACATGATTTGGCACAGTATTTGCAAATGTACACAGCATTTCCTTCTACATTAGCTGCAGTGGAATGTCTCCACACATCAGACAGTGCCCGTGGCCTTTTCCTGTAAAGATTAGGGAAAGAAATTAGTAAACAAAAACAATAAATAGAATTCCATGTACAGATAAATAGCTAAGCAGTTAGATTAAACAACTCCTTTTGTAAGATAAATGTTTTCAAATGAAACATGTATGGCAACAGGTGAAATAACACTCAGTTAGCAGGCTCAAGCAAGTTAAAACCCACAGGGTAGCAAAAACTAACTAGCAGAAATTGTTAACAAGTTAGATTTAAACAGTTTACTGTAGGCTACTATTTACTAGTTAACAAAAAAATAATTTATGCCATAAAATATATTCACCCCACCCAGTATTGTAATGAAAACTTACCAGAAAGCATGTAGTCCTTGGCTCAGACAGTGTAGTAGTTTGGGCTCAACAGCATCTCATTAGTGAGCAAGATCTTGAGAATCAGCTGTGCATGTGATGGAAGAATGCACTGTGCATGCAGAGGGTTGCAATTCCATTGAATTGGGCATAGTTTAACCAAAATATGCCACAAGACCTAGAATTGCCTTGTGTATCCCACAAAAAAAAAGGTTATTTAAGCAAAATTCCCCAAATTCCAGGGCTTACCGTCACACAAACAATTCCGACCCTTTGCAACCCTATTCACAACACACTGTGCGACCTCAGGTCCCTATTCCACCACCTATCTACAGTACTAAATCCATGTGTATGTGTGTGTGTATAGTGCGTATGTTATTGTGTGTGGTGTGTCTGTCTGTGTCTGTGTCGCTTCACAGTCCCCGCTGTTCCAGAAGGTGTTTTTGATCTGTTTTTTTTTTCAATCTAATTTTACTGCTTGTGTCAGTTACATAGAGTGCCATGTTGTCATGGTTCTCTGAAGTACTGTGAGCTTCCCATAGCCTGTTCTGGACTTGGGGACTGTGAAGAGAACTCGTGGCATGTCTTGTGGGGTATGTATGGGTGTCTGAGCTGTGTGCCCCGTAGTTCAGACAGACCGCTCGTGCGTTCAACATGTCAATACCTCTCACAAATACAAGTAGTGATGAAGTCAATCTCTCCTCCTCTTTCAGCCAGGAGAGATTGACATGCATATTATAAAAATTAGCTCTCTGTGTACATCCAAGGGCCAGCCGTGCTGTCCTGTTCCGAGCCAATTGCAATTTTCCTAAATCCACAAAACTAGGGCCTGTAGGACCTGCCTTGTTGATAGTGTTGTTAAGAAGGTAGAAACTAGGGTTTGTAGGACCTGCCTTGTTGATAGTGTTAAGAAGGAAGAAACTAGGGCCTGTAGGACCTGCCTTGTTGCCAGTGCTGTTAAGAAGGTAGAGCAGCGCTTTATTATGGACAGACTTCTCCCCATCTTAGCTACTGTTGCATCAATATGTTTTGACCATGACAGTTTATAATCCAGGGTTACTCCGAGCAGTTTAGTCACCTCAACTTGCTCAATTTACACATTATTCATTACAAGATTTAGTTGAGGTTTAGGGTTTAGTGAATGATTTGTTACAAATACAATGCTTTTAGTTTTAGAAATATTTCAGGCTAACTTATTCCTTGCCACCCACTCTGAAACTAACTGCAACTGTAAGTGTTTGTCATTTCAGTCGCTGTAGTAGCTGACTTGTTTAGTGTTGAGTCATCCCCATACATAGACACTCTGGATTTACTCAGTCAGTGGCATGTTGTTAGTAAAGTTCCTCAGTGTACACATTAACAACAAACTATCATGGTCCAAACACACTAAGACGGTCATAAAGAGGGCACGACAACACCTATTCCTCCTCAGGAGACTGAAAAGATTTGGTATGGGTCTCCAGATCCTCAAAACGTTCTACAGCTGCACCATCGAGAGCATCCTGACTGGTTGCATCACCGCCTGGTATGGCAACTGCTCGGCATCCGACCGCGAGGCACTACAGAGGGTAGAGGAAGGCCCTAAGAAGTCATCTTTTTGAATTATTTGTTACTTATCTATTTTTTTTACTTGACACCTATTTTTCTTAAAACTGCATTGTTGGTTAAGGGCTTGAAAGTTAGCATTTCACTGTAAGGTCTACACTTGTTGTATTCGGCATATGTGACAAAAAACATTTGATTGTTAGTCTATATCAATTCCCCATTACATATATCACCAGTAGTACCATGGCAAGGTGACTGGGAATATGGTTGAATACAAGCAGTGTAGTTATTCCCTCCGTAAGGCAAAAAAAAAAAAAAAAAAACAGGCAAAATGTCAGTACAGAGACAAAGGAGTCGCAATTCAACAGCTCAGACACGAGACGTATGTGGCAGGGTCTACAGTCCCAAGGACTGTGGGCTCTCGTTCTCTGTGGCCGTCGTGAACAAGACATTTTAAGCGAGTTAGCCCTCGCGAGGCTACCGGCCCAGACGGAATCCCTAGCCGTGTCCTCAGAGCATGCGCAGACCAGCTGTCTGGAGTGTAATACGGACATATTCAATCTCTCCCTATCCCAGTCTGCTGTCCCCACTTGCTTCAAGATGTCCACCATTGTTCCTGTACCCAAGAAAGCAAAGGTAACTGAACTAAATGACTATCGCCGCGTAGCACTCACTTCTGTCGTCATAAAGTGCTTTGAGAGGCTAGATAAGGAGCATATCACCTCTACCTTATCACACCCTAGACCCACTTCAGCTTGATTACCGCCCCAATAGATCCACCTCTACCTTATCACACCCTAGACCCACTTCAGCTTGATTACCGCCCCAATAGATCCACCTCTACCTTATCACACCCTAGACCCACTTCAGCTTGATTACCGCCCCAATAGATCCACAGACGATGCAATCGCACTGCACACTGCCCTATCCCATCTGGACAAAAGGAATACTCATTTAAGAATGCTGTTCATTGACTACAGCTCAGCATTTAACACCATAGTACCATCCAAGCTCATCATTAAGCTCAGGGCCCTGGACTTCCTGACAGGCCGCCCCCCCAGTTGGTGAAGGTCGGAAACAACACCTCCCACTTTGCTGATCCTCAACACAGAGGCCCCACAAGGGTGCGTGCTCAGCCCACTCCTGTACTCCCTGTTCACCCATGACTGCGTGGCTACGCACACCTCCAACTCAATCATCAAGTTTGTAGACGACACAACAGTGGTAGGCTTCGATGGGGCCGCAGTGGAGAAGGTGGAAAGCTTCCTCGGCGTACACGCCACTGACCATTTAAAATGGTGCACCCACACAGACAGTGTGGTGAAGGCGCAACAGAGCCTCTTCAACCTCAGGAGGCTGAAGAAATTCAGCTTGAGCCCTAAGACCCTCACAACCTTTTACAGATGAACAATTGAGAACATTCTGTCGGGCTGTAATCACCACCTGGTACGGCAACTGCACCGCCCGCAACCGCACGGCTCTCCAATGGCTGGTGTGGTCTGCCCAACGCATCGCCTGGAGCACACTGCCTGCCACCCAGGACACCTACAGCACCCGATGCCACAGGAATGCTAAAAAAGATTATCAAGGACATCAATCACCCGAGCCACGGCCTGTTCACCCCGTTACCATCCAAAAGGCGAGGTCAGTACAGGTGCATCAAAGCTGGGACAGAGAGATTGGACAAAAGCTTCTATCTGAAGGCCATCAGACTGTTAAACAGCCATCACTAGCCGGTTACCACCCGGCTACTCAACCCTGCACCTTAGAGGCTGCTGCCCTATAGACATGGAATCACTGTCCACTTTAATAATGTTCACATACTGCTCTACTCATCTCGTATGTATATACTGTATTCTATGCTACTGTATTATTGTCAATGCCACTCTGACATTGCTCGTCATAATATTTATATATTTCTTAATTCCATACTTTAGATTTGTGTGTATTGTTAGATATTACTGCACTGTTAGAGCTAGGAATGCAAGCATTTCGTTACACCGGCAATAACATCGCATGTGACCAATGACATTTTATTAGATTTGATGAAAACCATAACTAGAACGCAGATTGGTAGAAATTGTAAGAAATTGGCATTCAACATGAGAAAGGTTGCTGATTCCTCGTGTTGCCTTTTACTGGCAACTTCAGGAGAGGAATGGCAAATCTGCGAAAGTCAGCAGGAAGGAGTGGGAGGAGAATAGTTGGGTCAGGTTAATGTTTTTTTCTCTTCTGGTTATATAGATCTCTGGCGCCTTCGTGAGGCATTTGTCTTATTTCAGCAAAACGTAAGAGTCAGACAAGCTCAATGCGTTTTGTTGATTTTATTAAAAAACATAGAGTGTGTCTATCGATTGGTCGAAAAAAACTGACAACTTTCAGTTGACCAAGATTTTTTTGTCGTTGTTGTAGACAGCCCTACTGTTTGCAAATGTGTCAGGAGCTTGCAGGGATTTGTAGTCTTGCATTCGGTCTACTTTGATGCTAATTAGCATTTTCGAAACAAAGTAAAGAGCCCAATGTATTGATTAAAGTCACCTTGTCCGAGATAGATTTACAAGGCTATCAAAACGTTAAGCCAGGGTAAAACCTACACGAAACACCCCTTATTTTAAGTGTTTCTAAAACTCACAATGGGGAAAAATGAATTGTGGAAAAACTATTGGAACCATTTCCCTGTTTGACCGCTAGGTTTTATGGGTATTATGACACCTCCACTGTGGGACTCTAGTGTATAGAGACCAATCACTGCAGCTGTTCACTCCATGTTAGTGGGCAAATGTACATTATCAAATCAACACACAGCCTTCATTTACGTTGTGACGCACGGATGTTCCAAACTCCGTTTTTAGACGAGACTGACTTTATGACCAAAGTTGTCCGATTTACATTTTATAGTCAACTCTGACAATCGAATAACTGTTTCCGACTCATATCGATGCCACATATGCCGTTTTCAAATGGGTTCGTTGTTCTTTTAAAAAAGGCAGTCACTCTTTATTTAATTCAACTTAAATATAGAACCTGTCGCCGGCGAACATACCGGCTGTGCACATCAAGCCCAGATCATAGTCTCGTCAGTGGAGATCCATAAAGCCCACTAGCAGTTGCCAAGGCTAGACAATTTGGTACTTTCCCACCTCTGCACAAACACTCACCCGTGTCTCTCCACTCACCTGTGTATTCTAGCTGTTCTGCATGTCGCGGACTTTGGCACCGTTGCAAATAAGGCAGCAAATGACGCGCTGTTTAGTGTCCGTATCATTTCGACAGAGATTGAATGGCAACCTATACTCGCTTTGACAGTAACATCAATCGCCGTGCACACATATTGTGTGAATATGTTCTAAACAGCAGTTGTCCACAAGGTATCTCTTGCTATGGAAGTCATAATCAAATTCCTTGCTTGACACGAAGCTCGGCCCCTTTGACCCTTCACCCACTTTGAGGAGCCAATGGCAAGGCGCGTCTCTCGTACGTAACGGGTTAAAGGTCAGAACACTGCAGACATGTTCGTCATGTAAATACAATAGCGAACTGACAAGGTAAGTGAATTATCAGCTTGTTATTAACAAATACCTCAACGAATAAAATCTCACACATCTTGATTGCTTAGAACGTTTTGTGTTTTAAGCAAATTGTCTTTATTTGTGTCTTGCAGTGGTGCTGCATAGTCTATGTCCATTGGTTACTGTCTGCAGCTATTAGGTAATGCTTTGTAACACAGTTGATCGAGGATTAATTTAGCTAATCTGTCTGTCTGGATCAAAGCAACGTGATTCAGTGTTTAGAAATCATTCTAAATTAGTATTTCGATGGTAAACATTTTTTTTTTGACACGCATTTTAAAAAGCCCATCAGTCTTACATTGGAGATGACACCCCTCAACGTATATGTTCAGGTCTGAAAGACATTACACGGTATGAAGCTGCTGTCGCAGTAATATAATACTATGTAATGTCTTTCAGACCTGAAGATATGAGGCTGCTGTCCAAGCCAGCACTGCAGGCCGTCCTCTCCTCACAGAAAACACGTGGAGGCAGCAGACCGTTCTGGGGATGGCTCAATGCTGTCTTCAACAAGTGAGTGATCCAATCATCAGTCCTGATCAACAGCATCTAATATTACACTTTAGCTAACAGAATATTTTCCATTTTATCAGACACTCTTATCCAGAGTGATAGATTAGTAATGTACTAATAGTTTACTCAGTGGACCACAATATAGCGGAGGTAGTAATGACTATATTCATTATGTATTTGTAATAATGTATTACCAGTAGTTGCATTCTTGTCACCAGAGTTGACTATGAGCGTATCAAGGCGGTGGGCCCAGACCGTGCTGCTGCAGAGTGGCTGACAAGGTGCGGTGCCAAGGTGAGGTTTCAGGGGTTCGACCGTTGGCAACACGACTACAACGGCCTGCCCACCGGCCCTCTGGGACGATACAAGATCCAGGGCATCGACGCCACAGACTCTTGCATCATGTACAAAGGCTTCGATCACCTGGGTACGTTATCCAATGCAGCCTTCCGATCTCCAAAACCTTTTGGTGTTCGTGTCTCTCTATCGCCTCGACGGTGAGGTGAAACCCTGTGGCAGAGGTCTCACTATTCTCAGAACCAGATATGGTGATTATGCTGAGCAGCAACTCAATTTTGTGTTTACAATCTGACACAAGACACTAGTGTCTGTTCTAGTGACTTTGAATAAATACAAATCAATTTATTAAAAGACAGTCTTCTATTATATAAATTATTCACTTTTAATTTAAGCATTGCATGCCCTGGGGGGAATAGAATGCTGTCATTCTGTATTTTTAACAAGAAAAAGATTTCGGTTCCAAATGGCTGACTCTAATAATGTTCAGCTCATCCCATACAATCCGACACCTGGGCGCGTTAGGAGGAGGTGAGGGTGAAAGTTAGTGTCTTCCAGACTGTTTACCTGATGAGTGACGCAAGAGAGCAGGATGTTTTACACCAGAAAGAGAGACTGAGAACACTGTCTGTCACCCTGCCCGGCCTGGTCTGGCATGCTTAGCACTGGGCTCAGAGAAACCTCTATGGAACCCTCTATAGCCTGGTCTGGCATGTTTAGCACTGGGCTCAGAGAAACCTCTATGGAACCCTCTATAGCCTGGTCTGGCATGTTTAGCACTGGGCTCAGAGAAACCTCTATGGAACCCTCTATAGCCTGGTCTGGCATGCTTTAGCACTGGGCTCAGAGAAACCTCTATGGAACCCTCTATAGCCTGGTCTGGCATGTTTAGCACTGGGCTCAGAGAAACCTCTATAACCCTCTATAGCCTGGTCTGGCATGCTTAGCACTGGGCTCAGAGAAACCTCTATAGCCTGGTCTGGCATGCTTAGCACTGGGCTCAGAGAAACCTCTATGGAACCCTCTATAGCCTGGTCTGGCATGTTTAGCACTGGGCTCAGAGAAACCTCTATAGCCTGGTCTGGCATGCTTAGCACTGGGCTCAGAGAAACCTCTATAGCCTGGTCTGGCATGCTTAGCACTGGGTTCAGAGAAACCTCTATAGCCTGGTCTGGCATGCTTAGCACTGGGCTCAGAGAAACCTCTATGGAACCCTCTATAGCCTGGTCTGGCATGCTTAGCACTGGGCTCAGAGAAACCTCTATAGCCTGGTCTGGCATGCTTAGCACTGGGCTCAGAGAAACCTCTATGGAACCCTCTATAGCCTGGTCTGGCATGCTTAGCACTGGGCTCAGAGAAACCTCTATGGAACCCTCTATAGCCTGGTCTGGCATGTTTAGCACTGGGCTCAGAGAAACCTCTATAGCCTGGTCTGGCAGAGAACCTCTATAGCCTGGTCTGGCATGCTTAGCACTGGGCTCAGAGAAACCTCTATAGCCTGGTCTGGCATGCTTAGCACTGGGCTCAGAGAAACCTCTATGGAACCCTCTATAGCCTGGTCTGGCATGCTTAGCACTGGGCTCAGAGAAACACCTGGTCTGGCATGCTCTGGGCTCAGAGAAACCTCTATAGCCTGGTCTGGCATGCTTAGCACTGGGCTCAGAGAAACCTCTATGGAACCCTCTATAGCCTGGTCTGGCATGCTTAGCACCTCTATGGAACCCTCTATAGCCTGGTCTGGCATGCTTAGCACTGGGCTCAGAGAAACCTCTATAGCCTGGTCTGGCATGCTTAGCACTGGGCTCATGCCTGGTCTGGCATGTTTAGCACTGGGCTCAGAGAAACCTCTATAGCCTGGTCTGGCATGCTTAGCACTGGGCTCAGAGAAACCTCTATAGCCTGGTCTGGCATGCTTAGCACTGGGCTCAGAGAAACCTCTATGGAACCCTCTATAGCCTGGTCTGGCATGTTTAGCACTGGGCTCAGAGAAACCTCTATGGAACCCTCTATAGCCTGGTCTGGCATGCTTAGCACTGGGCTCAGAGAAACCTCTATAGCCTGGTCTGGCATGCTTAGCACTGGGGTCAGAGAAACCTCTATGGAACCCTCTATAGCCTGGTCTGGCATGTTTAGCACTGGGCTCAGAGAAACCTCTATGGAACCCTATAGCCTGGTCTGGCATGCTTAGCACTGGGCTCAGAGAAACCTCTATGGAACCCTCTATAGCCTGGTCTGGCATGCTTAGCACTGGGCAGAGAAACTGCCTGGTCTGGCATGTTTAGCACTGGGCTCAGAGAAACCTCTATGGAACCCTCTATAGCCTGGTCTGGCATGCTTAGCACTGGGCTCAGAGAAACCTCTATGGAACCCTCTATAGCCTGGTCTGGCATGCTTAGCACTGGGCTCAGAGAAACCTCTATGGAACCCTCTATAGCCTGGTCTGGCATGCTTAGCACTGGGCTCAGAAAACCTCTATGGAACCCTCTATAGCCTGGTCTGGCATGCTTAGCACTGGGCTCAGAGAAACCTCTATGGAACCCTCTATAGCCTGGTCTGGCATGCTTAGCACTGGGCTCAGCACTGGTCTGGCATGCTTAGCACTGGGCTCAGAGAAACCTCTATGGAACCCTCTATAGCCTGGTCTGGCATGCTTAGCACTGGGCTCAGAGAAACCTCTATGGAACCCTCTATAGCCTGGTCTGGCATGTTTAGCACTGGGCTCAGAGAAACCTCTATAGCCTGGTCTGGCATGCTTAGCACTGGGCTCAGAGAAACCTCTATAGCCTGGTCTGGCATGCTTAGCACTGGGCTCAGAGAAACCTCTATGGAACCCTCTATAGCCTGGTCTGGCATGCTTAGCACTGGGCTCAGAGAAACCTCTATGGAACCCTCTATAGCCTGGTCTGGCATGCTTAGCACTGGGCTCAGAGAAACCTCTATAGCCTGGTCTGGCATGCTTAGCACTGGGCTCAGAGAAACCTCTATGGAACCCTCTATAGCCTGGTCTGGCATGCTTAGCACTGGGCTCAGAGAAACCTCTATGGAACCCTCTATAGCCTGGTCTGGCATGCTTAGCACTGGGCTCAGAGAAACCTCTATAGCCTGGTCTGGCATGCTTAGCACTGGGCTCAGAGAAACCTCTATAGCCTGGTCTGGCATGTTTAGCACTGGGCTCAGAGAAACCTCTATAGCCTGGTCTGGCATGCTTAGCACTGGGCTCAGAGAAACCTCTATAGCCTGGTCTGGCATGCTTAGCACTGGGCTCAGAGAAACCTCTATGGAACCCTCTATAGCCTGGTCTGGCATGTTTAGCACTGGGCTCAGAGAAACCTCTATGGAACCCTCTATAGCCTGGTCTGGCATGCTTAGCACTGGGCTCAGAGAAACCTCTATAGCCTGGTCTGGCATGCTTAGCACTGGGGTCAGAGAAACCTCTATGGAACCCTCTATAGCCTGGTCTGGCATGTTTAGCACTGGGCTCAGAGAAACCTCTATGGAACCCTCTATAGCCTGGTCTGGCATGCTTAGCACTGGGCTCAGAGAAACCTCTATGGAACCCTCTATAGCCTGGTCTGGCATGCTTAGCACTGGGCTCAGAGAAACCTCTATAGCCTGGTCTGGCATGTTTAGCACTGGGCTCAGAGAAACCTCTATGGAACCCTCTATAGCCTGGTCTGGCATGCTTAGCACTGGGCTCAGAGAAACCTCTATGGAACCCTCTATAGCCTGGTCTGGCATGCTTAGCACTGGGCTCAGAGAAACCTCTATGGAACCCTCTATAGCCTGGTCTGGCATGCTTAGCACTGGGCTCAGAAAAACCTCTATGGAACCCTCTATAGCCTGGTCTGGCATGCTTAGCACTGGGCTCAGAGAAACCTCTATGGAACCCTCTATAGCCTGGTCTGGCATGCTTAGCACTGGGCTCAGAGAAACCTCTATAGCCTGGTCTGGCATGCTTAGCACTGGGCTCAGAGAAACCTCTATGGAACCCTCTATAGCCTGGTCTGGCATGCTTAGCACTGGGCTCAGAGAAACCTCTATGGAACCCTCTATAGCCTGGTCTGGCATGTTTAGCACTGGGCTCAGAGAAACCTCTATAGCCTGGTCTGGCATGCTTAGCACTGGGCTCAGAGAAACCTCTATAGCCTGGTCTGGCATGCTTAGCACTGGGCTCAGAGAAACCTCTATGGAACCCTCTATAGCCTGGTCTGGCATGCTTAGCACTGGGCTCAGAGAAACCTCTATGGAACCCTCTATAGCCTGGTCTGGCATGCTTTGGGCTCAGAGAAACCTCTATAGCCTGGTCTGGCATGCTTAGCACTGGGCTCAGAGAAACCTCTATGGAACCCTCTATAGCCTGGTCTGGCATGCTTAGCACTGGGCTCAGAGAAACCTCTATGGAACCCTCTATAGCCTGGTCTGGCATGCTTAGCACTGGGCTCAGAGAAACCTCTATAGCCTGGTCTGGCATGCTTAGCACTGGGCTCAGAGAAACCTCTATAGCCTGGTCTGGCATGTTTAGCACTGGGCTCAGAGAAACCTCTATAGCCTGGTCTGGCATGCTTAGCACTGGGCTCAGAGAAACCTCTATAGCCTGGTCTGGCATGCTTAGCACTGGGCTCAGAGAAACCTCTATGGAACCCTCTATAGCCTGGTCTGGCATGTTTAGCACTGGGCTCAGAGAAACCTCTATGGAACCCTCTATAGCCTGGTCTGGCATGCTTAGCACTGGGCTCAGAGAAACCTCTATAGCCTGGTCTGGCATGCTTAGCACTGGGGTCAGAGAAACCTCTATGGAACCCTCTATAGCCTGGTCTGGCATGTTTAGCACTGGGCTCAGAGAAACCTCTATGGAACCCTCTATAGCCTGGTCTGGCATGCTTAGCACTGGGCTCAGAGAAACCTCTATGGAACCCTCTATAGCCTGGTCTGGCATGCTTAGCACTGGGCTCAGAGAAACCTCTATAGCCTGGTCTGGCATGTTTAGCACTGGGCTCAGAGAAACCTGGAACCCTCTATAGCCTGGTCTGGCATGCTTAGCACTGGGCTCAGAGAAACCTCTATGGAACCCTCTATAGCCTGGTCTGGCATGTTAGCACTGGGCTCAGAGAAACCTCTATGGAACCCTCTATAGCCTGGTCTGGCATGCTTAGCACTGGGCTCAGAAAAACTCTATGGAACCCTCTATAGCCTGGTCTGGCATGCTTAGCACTGGGCTCAGAGAAACCTCTATGGAACCCTCTATAGCCTGGTCTGGCATGCTTAGCACTGGGCTCAGAGAAACCTCTATAGCCTGGTCTGGCATGCTTAGCACTGGGCTCAGAGAAACCTCTATAGCCTGGTCTGGCATGCTTACTGGGCTCAGAGAAACCTCTATAGCCTGGTCTGGCATGCTTAGCACTGGGCTCAGAGAAACTCTATGGAACCCTCTATAGCCTGGTCTGGCATGTTTAGCACTGGGCTCAGAGAAACCTCCTATAGCCTGGTCTGGCATGCTTAGCACTGGGCTCAGAGAAACCTCTATAGCCTGGTCTGGCATGCTTAGCACTGGGCTCAGAGAAACCTCTATAGCCTGGTCTGGTATGCAAGCACTGGGCTCAGAGAAACCTCTATAGCCTGGTCTGGCATGCTTAGCACTGGGCTCAGAGAAACCTCTATAGCCTGGTCTGGCATGGCACTGGGCTGAGAAACCTCTCAGCCTGGTCTGGCATGCTTAGCACTGGGCTCAGAGAAACTGCCCTCTATATGGTCTGGCAACTGGGCAGAAACCTGGAACCCTCTATAGCCTGGTCTGGCATGCACTGGGCTCAGAGAAACTGGAACCCTGCCTGGTCTGATGTTTACACTGGGCTCAGAGAAACCTCTATGGAACCCTCTATAGCCTGGTTGGGTCTGCTACTGTGGCATGTTTAGCACTGGGCTCAGAGAAACCTCTATGGAACCCTCTAAGCCTGGTCTGGCATGCTTAGCACTGGGCTCAGAGAAACCTCTATGGAACCCTCTATAATGTTTAGCACTGGGCAGAGAAACCTCTATAGCCTGGTCTGGCATGCTTAGCACTGTGCCTGGAACCCTCTATAGCCTGGTCTGGCAACACTGGGCAGAGAAACCTTATGGAACCCTCTAGCCTGGTCTGGCATGTTTACACTGGGCTCAGAGAAACCTCTATGGAACCCTCTATAGCCTGGTCTGGCATGGCACTGGGCTGTCTATGGAACCCTCTATAGCCTGGTCTGGCATGTTTAGCACTGGGCTCAGAGAAACCTCTATGGAACCCTGCCTGGTCTGGCATGTTTAGCACTGGGCTCAGAGAAACCTCTATGGAACCCTCTATAGCCTGGTCTGGCATGTTTAGCACTGGGCTCAGAGAAACCTCTATAGCCTGGTCTGGCATGTTTATGCTGTATTGCAACATCCTGTGACTTGATGTCATGACATTTTATTTATTTAACCATTTATTTAACTAGGCAAGTGTCAAATTCTTATTTACCATGACTCAGTGCTGCCTTGCTCATTTTTAAATTCGATCAGGTGGGTCTGGCTTTCTGCCTGCTCCACTGACCATGCCTGGATCTGAACATCATTATTCCCTTCCCTAGATGGACTAGTGTCGAAGAGCTCAAACTCAACAAGAGTATGTACATAGAGGATGCCTGCTTGGATAAGCACCATAGAGAACCTACAGGCCAGCCTGTACAAGATGGAGGTGGTCTCCTGTGGCAACGTAACTGACAAGGGTGTCATCGCCCTGCATAAACTCAGGTGGGTCTGCTACTGTGCCTGGGAACATCATTATGGTAGTGTGGCTGTACTATATGCCAAGGGTGTCATCGCTCTGCATAAACTCAGGTGGGTCTGCTACTGTGCCTGGGAACATCATTATGGTAGTGTGGCTGTACTATATGCCAAGGGTGTCATCGCTCTGCATAAACTCAGGTGGGTCTGCTACTGTGCCTGGGAACATCATTATGGTAGTGTGGCTGTACTATATGCCAAGGGTGTCATCGCTCTGCATAAAGTCAGGTGGGTCTGCTACTGTGCCTGGGAACATCATTATGGTAGTGTGGCTGTACTATATGCCAAGGGTGTCATCGCTCTGCATAAAGTCAGGTGGGTCTGCTACTGTGCCTGGGAACATCATTATGGTAGTGTGGCTGTACTATATGCCAAGGGTGTCATTGCTCTGCATAAACTCAGGTGGGTCTGCTACTGTGCCTGGGAACATCATTATGGTAGTGTGGCTGTACTATATGCCAAGGGTGTCATCGCTCTGCATAAACTCAGGTGGGTCTGCTACTGTGCCTGGGAACATCATTATGGTAGTGTGGCTGTACTATATGCCAAGGGTGTCATCGCTCTGCATAAAGTCAGGTGGGTCTGCTACTGTGCCTGGGAACATCATTATGGTAGTGTGGCTGTACTATATGCCAAGGGTGTCATTGCTCTGCATAAACATCTGCTACTGTGCCTGGGAACATCATTATGAGTGTGGCTGTACTATATGCCTGAAGCTCAGTGGATATTGAAAGCAAAACAAACAAGGTGGGGTTAGAGACGGAGGCTGTTTTCATGTTGACGTTCCGGCACAAGGCTTTTCTCATGACCAGTCTCCATGGTGACTTGACTATATTAGTCAAACTATATATACACACTATCTCCCAGGAGTCTAGAGCATCTGTACCTCAGCGATCTGCCAGGCGTGGTAGAGAAGGAGAAGACCGTAGAGAGACTCCAGACAGCTCTACCTGGGCTGGACATAGAGCTGGACCTGGTCTAACTGACAGACTGAGGATGAACCCACAACCACAGGCTGTGACTGACAGACACAGAGGACCAGTCCGCCACAGTGGGTAGTGTCATGACGACCAGAAGATGCACGTTGTCTTGTAGCAACACATTGTAGCACATAGTAAAGTGTTTTGCAACAAATTTGACTCAATGTTTTGGTCCCCCCTTTTTTTTTTTTTCTCTCCCGTTTGGTTTCTAGTGAACACGACCGTGGTCGCAGATCTGTTCGTGCCGTCTCGCCATGGCCTCCTATGGGTTATGGTCATTGGCATGACCATAGGAGTTGGCAAGACTGCACCAACACATCTGGGACCAGGCTAGTGGGACACGGGACAAATGAGATTTACCATCGCAACATGTTTTCAACTGGACTTCATTGGTATTGACTCCAAAACATAAGTATGACAGGAATTGTTTTCCTTAATGTTTATTAAATATGACTTCATTAAAAAAAAAAAGTACATAGACTGTAACAAGGCTGAGGATTTCATTGAATTGTTTCATTCGTTTTATTTATTTGGCATTTTGTCACATGTCCAAGAGTTAGACACCTAGAAGTCCTTAGGTCTTCTGGGTCTTCTGACAGCAGTGTATTTGATTTTAATCATTACTATGTTTAAATATAAATGTCTTCGGGCTCTATTCAATCCGTAAGGTGGCATTTCAGCATTACAGTGGGATCTAAATTCAGACGGTAATGTTTGCGGTGACTACATCCTCAGTAAGAGCTGCCGATGTCGGCTCCATCAGAAATGACATTTATACTGAACAAAAATATAAACGCATCGATTTTAGTTACAGTTCATATAAGGAAATCAGTCAATTTAAATGAATTAGGCTCTAATCTATGGATTAAATATGACTGGTAGTCACCGAGAAACCTTAAAAAAAAAAAAAAAATTAAGGTTGGGAATTGGGTCAGAAACCTGGTGTGACCACCATTTGCCTCATGCGGCACAACACATCTCCTTCACATAGAGTTGATCAGGCTGTTGATTGTGTTCTGTGGAATGTTGTCTCACTCCTCTTCAATGGCTGTGTGAAGTTGCTGGATATTGGCGGGATTTGGACTTTGCTGTCGTACTCGTCGATCCAGAGCATCCCAAACATGATCAGTGGGTGACATGTCTGGTGAGTATGCAGATCATGGAAGAACTGAGACAATTTCAGCCTCCAGGAATTGTGTACAGATCCTTGTGACATATAGCCGTGCATTAGCAAGAGGTGATGGGGGGGATGAATGGCACAACAATGGGCCTCAGGCTCTTGTCATGCTATCTCTGTGTATTCACATTGCAATTATGTTCGTAGCTTATGCCTGCCCATACCATAACCTCACCGCTACCATGGGGAACTCTGTTCACAACGTTGTCACTCGCGTGGTCTGCGGTTGGCCGTACTTCCAAATTCTCTAAAACGACGTTGGAGTCTGCTTATGGTAGAAATTAACATTCAATTCTCTCGCAACAGCTCTGGTGGACATTCCTGCAGTCAGCATGCCAATTGCACACTCCCTCAACTTGAGACATCTGTGGCATTGTGTTGTGACAAACCTTTAGTGGTCTTTTGTTCTCCCCAGCACAAGGTGCACCTGTGTAATGATCATGCTGGGTTATCTTGGCAAAGGAGAAATGCTCACTAACAGGTATGTAAACAGATTTGTGCCCAAAATTTGAGAGAAATAAGCTTTTTGTGCGTATGGAACATTTCTGGGATCTTTTATTTCAGCTCATGAAACACACTTTACAGCGATCTAGACTGAATAGAACCCTTACTGTATTTAATCCACAGGTACGTTGAGGCTGATCTGATCATTTCAGACAATTGCTTATAAACAATTTCTGTCCACTAAAATAAAGCCGAGCTGACCTTTCACCTTCTGTTACATTTCTCCTCTTTACAAATGACTCAAACCTACTTCTGAGAAAATCAATCAATATTTTTAACAAAATGCAAATCAATTCACTACCAAAAATGTCTTTTTATTTTTTTAAACACAAACAAATAACATTTGGCAAAACCAGTCAAGGCAGTAGGCTATGGTACTCCCTCTGGTCTCCCTCTGTTCTACACAAGTATCTGTCTGTGTTCCCAGGTTGACTACGTTGCAGACGCATGCCAGATCTCACAATGTCTGGATAGGTATTTTCCGTATCAGATCAACCACATGTTATAGCAATCTGGTGCCCGACCGGCACAGTCGATGATGTGGAAACATGCCATGTAGTCTGCCTGAAAGACGACCTCAATCTACCAGCTGAGCACTAGGCTGCTCCTTGTCATTATATATATGTACAAAATATGCCTTCAATGGAGGCAACACCACATAATAAAATTGTCTTTCAGTAGAAAAAAAAAGAAGAGAAAAAAAAGTTGACATAGTGCATAGAATGACATCACAAGGACTTCTCCCTGGTCCTTCCACGTTGTGATTCACTTCCTGGTTCCTGAGCTGACCAGAATATTGCCGTGTTCACATGCTAGTCGGAACTAGGAAATTCAGAAATGTCCCACTTGTTGATTCATGGTACGCGACACATAACTACAGCAAGTTGGACATTTCAGTTTCCTAGTTCTAACTAGCACCGTGAACACGGTAAATGTTGATGAATGTGCGACTGGACCATTCAGATCCAAAATGGTGGATCTAGATGTTAGGGAAGTGGTAGTTGAATTTCCGATCCAAAATGGTGGATTTAGATGTTAGGGAAGTGGTAGTTAAATTTCCTCAGGTTGGTATAGTACTTCTTGTTGTCCAGAGCTGGGAAGATACTGCTGCTGGTGAGCTGAGGCAAATACTAGAGAGAGGAAAGGAAACAAGAGTGTGTTAATGCAGTTGGAAGAGTGACAATATATCATCTTCATGGGCAAGAATTTAAAGATGACAGAGGATGTACTGCATCGTGTAGACACCTTCAATTGTTTGTACAGCATTTTGCCATCTCTGACAGCTGGTCCCAATTTGCATGGAGCTTCCACCTTATTGCTTCCAAGTTCCACCTTACAGATCTAACAGACATTGAAGGGTTAGAGCCAAGAGGAAAGAGGGTAGGGAGTGAATCGGGACCGGCTGCGTTAACCATGAAGAAACATACTGACCCCAGGTGGGAGGTGTTTGCGGGGCAGGAGGCGTGACCTCTTCTTGGTGGAGCGGTCGGTGCTCTCGCTCTCCTCCCGTTGGCTGTCGAAGTACGCGTGCTCCAGAAGCTGCTCACAGGCCAGCCGCTCCGACGGGTCCATACGCAGGCAGCCCTGGGGTCAGGGGGGCAAAGGTCATTTAGGGAAGGGATGAGGGAATGAATATTTGCTAATAAAACATCAGAGACCATTAAATGAGAGATTGTTCATTTCATTTAGAGAACCAGATATTTTTACCACACAAATTGCCAGCAGGTGAATGGCTGGATAGACAGACATACCTTCATCAGACTCAGTGCTTGATATGACAGGTTGGGGTATTTCAGTTCCAGAGTTTCCTATTGGATGATAAAGGATGCCTTATTGTGTATACATTTTTTTACCCTTTTGATAATTTACGCAGTGTTTTGAGGCAGAGAGTAAGCATTTCATTGCACAGTTTATGCTCCGTTGTATATAACAAATAAACATTGATTTGATAGATATATACGGCAGGGATCATCAACTAGATTCAGCCGAGAGGATGGTTAGAGGGCAGGAACATAATTACAAATAATTTGTAGATAATAATAATAATTTGTTCAAATTGACCACGGGAAGCTCAAAACGGGCCGGCAGTAGGGAACCCTGAAATACAGAACGCTCCTTTAAACTGATTTGGTAGATGAATCATCATTATATGTTTGTTCTCACCATTTCCTGAGGCTCTGGGATGCAGACTCCACTAAAGAACTGGTTCTTATTGAATACCTGCTGGTGGCGGGGGATCAGGTCTCCTGCAGACAGACACACACACAGACACACAGATAGACACACAAACACACAGATAGACACACAGACAGACAGACACACAGATAGATAGACACACAGACAGACTCACGGACAGACAGACACACAGACAGACAGAAACACAGACAGACAGAAACACAGACAGACAGACAGACACACAGACAGACAGACACACAGACAGACAGACAGACAGACACACAGACAGACACACAGAAACACAGACACAGACAGACAGCCAGACAAAGCTCTTACTTCTCTCCATTACCTAACACACCGGAACAGGTGAACGTAATGTGACACTGACGACAGCCTTGTATTTTACATTACATTTGACATTGTTGGTCATATGGGAGGGGCTTGTTGGTCATATGGGAGGGGCTTGTTGGTCATATGGGAGGTGCTCGTTGGTCACATGGGAGGTGCTCGTTGGTCATATGGGAGGTGCTCGTTGGTCACATGGGAGGTGCTCGTTGGTCACATGGGAGGTGCTCGTTGGTCATATGGGAGGTGCTCGTTGGTCATATGGGAGGTGCTCGTTGGTTATATGGGAGGTGCTTGTTGGTCATATGGGAGGTGCTCAGGCAGAGGAGCTCATGTTTACTGATAATAAAGGGTACTGTCCTTTTCCTGAACTAACTGGTGAAACAACTGGTATTATCTACTGGTATTATATACTGATATTATATACTGGTATTATATACTGGTATTATATACTGGTATTATATACTGGTATTATATACTGGTATTATATACTAGTATTATCTACTGTTATTATCTACTGGTATTATACTGGTATTATATACTGGTATTATATATTATATACTGGTATTATATACTAGTATTATATACTGGTATTATCTACTGGTATTATCTACTAGTATTATCTACTAGTATTATCTACTGGTATTATCTACTGGTATTATCTACTGGTATTATCTACTGGTATGTAAAAATGTTATAACTCATCACTAACTGTTAACGCGTCACTAAAACTGTTATAACGCGTCACTAACTGTTATAACGCATCACTAACTGTTATAACATCACTAACTGTTATAACGCGTCACTAACTGTTATAACGCGTCACTAACTGTTATAACATCACTAACTGTTATAACGCATCACTAACTATTATAATGTGTCACTAACTGTTATAACGCGTCACTAACTGTTATAACATCACTAACTATTATAACGCGTCACTAACTGTTATAACGCGTCACTAACTGTTATAACGCGTCACTAACTGTTATAACGCGTCACTAACTGTTATAACGCATCACTAACTGTTATAACGCATCACTAACTGTTATAACGCATCACTGTTATAACGCGTCACTAACTGTTATAACGCATCACTAACTATTATAATGTGTCACTAACTGTTATAACGTGTCACTAACTATTATAACGCATCACTAGCTGTTATAACGCGTCACTAACTGTTATAACGCGTCACTAACTGTTATAACGCGTCACTAACTGTTATAACGTCACTAACTGTTATAACGCTGTCACTAACTGTTATAACGCGCTGTTATAACGCGTCACTAACTGTTATAACGCGTCACTAACTGTTATAACGCGTCACTCACTAACTGTTATAACGCGTATAACTGCGCGTCACTAACTGTTATAACGCGTCACTAACTGTTATAACGCGTCACTAACTGTTATAACGCGTCACTAACTGTTATAACGCGTCACTAGCTGTTATAACGCGTCACTAACTGTTATAACGCATCACTAACTGTTATAACGCGTCACTAACTGTTATAACGCGTCACTAACTGTTATAACGCGTCACTAACTGTTATAACGTCACTAACTGTTATAACGCACTAACTGTTATAACGCGTCACTAACTGTTATAACATAAAACTGTTATAACATCACTAACTGTTATAACGCGTCACTAACTGTTATAATGCGTCACTAACTGTTATAACACGTCACTAACTGTTATAACACGTCACTAACTGTTAACACGTCACTAACTGTTATAACGCGTCACTAACTGTTATAACGCGTCACTAACTGTTATAACATCAAACTGTTATAACACGTCACTAACTGTTATAACACGTCACTAACTGTTATAACATCACTAACTATTATAACGCGTCACTAACTGTGATAACGCATCACTAACTGTTATAACATCACTAACTATTATAACGCGTCACTAACTGTTATAACGCGTCACTAACTGTGATAACGCATCACTAACTGTTATAACATCACTAACTGTTATTATAACTGTTATAACGCGTCACTAACTGTTATAACGCGTCATAACTCAAACTGTTATAACGCGTCACTAACTGTTATAACGCGTCACTAACTGTTATAACATCACTAACTGTTATAACGCGTCACTAACTGTTATAACGCGTCACTAACTGTTATAACATCACTAACTGTTATAACGCATCACTGTTATAACATCACTAACTGTTATAACATCACTAACTGTTATAACGCGTCACTAACTGTTATAACATCACTAACTGTTATAACGCATCACTAACTGTTATAACGCATCACTAACTGTTATAACGCGTCACTAACTGTTATAACATCACTAACTGTTATAACGCGTCACTAACTGTTATAACATCACTAACTGTTATAACGCTAACTGTCACTAACTGTTATAACATCACTAACTGTTACTAACTGTTATAACGCGTCACTAACTGTTATAACGCGTCACTAACTGTTATAACGCATCACTAACTGTTATAACGCGTCACTAGCTGTTATAACGCGTCACTAACTGTTATAACGCATCACTAACTGTTATAACGTTATAACGTCACTAACTGTTATAACATCACTAACTGTTATAACGCATCACTGTTATAACATCACTAACTGTTATAACGCGTCACTAACTGTTATAACGCACTCACTATAACGCTGTTATAACATCACTAACTGTTATAACGCATCACTAACTGTTATAACGCATCACTAGCTGTTATAACGCATCACTAGCTGTTATAACGCGTCACTAACTGTTATAACGTCACTAACTGTTATAACATCACTAACTGTTATAACGCATCACTAACTGTTATAACGCGTCACTAACTGTTATAACGCGTCACTAACTGTTATAACGCGTCACTAACTGTTATAACGCGTCACTAACTGTTATAACGCGTCACTAACTGTTATAACGCGTCACTAACTGTTATAACGCGTCACTATAACGCTGTTATAACGCGTCACTAGCTGTTATAACGCGTCACTAGCTGTTATAACGCGTCACTAACTTTATAACGCGTCACTAACTGTTATAACGCGTCACTAACTGTTATAACGCACTAACTGTTATAACGCGTCACTAGCTGTTATAACGCGTCACTAGCTGTTATAACGCGGCACTAACTGTTATAACGCGTCACTAACTGTTATAACGCGTCACTAGCTGTTATAACGCGTCACTAGCTGTTATAACGCGTCACTAACTGTTATAACGCATCACTAGCTGTTATAACGCATCACTAGCTGTTATAACGCATCACTAGCTGTTATAACGCGTCACTAACTGTTATAACGCGTCACTAGCTGTTATAACGCGTCACTAGCTGTTATAACGCGGCACTAACTGTTATAACGCGTCACTAGCTGTTATAACGTGTCACTAGCTGTTATAACGTGTCACTAGCTGAAACAATGATTGTGTCTTAAACAGCACCCTATTTACCAGGCTCTGGTCAACAGTAGTGCACTATGAAGGGAATAGGGTGCCAACAGTAGTGCACTATGAAGAGAATAGGGGGCCACAAGTAGTGCACTATGAAGGGAATAGGGGGCCATTTTGGACACCCTAGCTATATTAATCCCACTTACCCAGTGTCTTCCTGATGAGGTAGAGCTGATCCATGTCTGACTTGCCGGGCCAGAGCGGGATGCCAGAGAGCAGCTCAGAGAAGACACAGCCCAGCGCCCAGACATCAACAGGGGCTCCATACTGAGTATCACCCACTAGCAGCTCAGGGGCCCGGTACCATCGCGTTGCCACATAGTCTGTGTAGTAGTCACATGGACCGGCTGCAGGGACAGATCGATACACATCTCTGTTTAGGAACAAGACTTAAAGCCTGCATGGTATAATGCATTTCATATAATATGGTTATAATGCATTATAAGCAGACTTTACACAACATAGACAGATAGTTTGAATATAATGGTATAGGATAGAACAGAACAGAATAAATATCACTTCATCGTTCAAAGTGAATCAAAAATTCATATTTTTACTGTTTTGTGTTATTCCCCCCCACCAAAAAACACACACACGAGTCTGGAAGCTGTTAGATACAAGACTCTGTTTGAGAGGAAAGAATTGGTAAGAAATGGAATGAGTGTTGATTTCAATGGTGACGTGATGGCAGAAAGTTAAGACAGTGGTATTACAACAGGAGTCCACCAGGTGGCAGTAGACCTACAGAAACAGTACAGTAGCACTACAACATACAGGGGGAAGGAGTCTCATAATGACGGTGTACCAAATAATACTATATTCCCTACATAGTGCACTACATTTGACCAGAACCCTATGGATCATAGTAAACATGTTTAGCACTTCATAGTGATTAGGATGCCATTTGGGACATGTCATAAAACAAAACAAAAATGACTTACTGAGGATCCTGGCGAATCCGAAGTCACAGAGCTTAATGACCTGCTGTTTAGTGATGAGGATATTCTCGGGCTTCACGTCTCTGTGGATGCACTGCAGGAGACAACAACCGAAACGTTAGTCGTTTAACAGTGCCAGCCAGGGCGGATTTTTCATTCAACTACAGCTGATCATGTGGTGGTCTTGTACGGTCTATACGCAAGAAGAGGTTTCCAGGGTGTTGTGTCCCGTCTTGCCAACTCCTATGGTCATTGTCAAGCAAATCATTAACAAGACAACACAAACAGACCTGGGACCAGGCTATGTTACACTGTTACGATGTGACAAGGCAGCACAAACAGACCTGGGACCAGGCTATGTTACACTGTTACGATGTGACAAGGCAGCACAAACAGATCCGGGACTTTGCCAGGCTAGAGAAGCTGGGACATTGCCAGGCTAGAGAAGACGGGACTTTGCCAGGGTAGAGAAGGCGGTACTTTGCCAGGGTAGAGAAGGCGGTACTTTGCCAGGCTAGAGAAGGCGGTACTTTGCCAGGCTAGAGATGACGGGACTTTGCCAGGCTAGAGAAGATGGGACATTGCCAGGCTAGAGAAGACGGGACTTTGCCAGGCTAGAGAAGGCGGGACATTGCCAGGCTAGAGAAGACGGTACTTTGCCAGGCTAGAGAAGACGGTACTTTGCCAGGCTAGAGAAGAAGGTACTTTGCCAGGCAAGAGAAGATGGGACATTGCCAGGCTAGAGAAGACGGGACATTGCCAGGGTAGAGAAGACGGTACTTTGCCAGGCTAGAGAAGACGGTACTTTGCCAGGCTAGAGAAGACGGTACTTTGCCAGGCTAGAGAAGACAGGACTTTGCCAGGCTAGAGAAGACGGGGAAGTTGCCAGGCTAGAGAAGATGGGACATTGCCAGGCTAGAGAAGATGGGACATTGCCAGGCTAGAGAAGACGGTACTTTGCCAGGCTAGAGAAGACGGTACTTTGCCAGGCTAGAGAAGAAGGTACTTTGCCAGGCAAGAGAAGATGGGACATTGCCAGGCTAGAGAAGACGGGACATTGCCAGGGTAGAGAAGACGGTACTTTGCCAGGCTAGAGAAGACGGTACTTTGCCAGGCTAGAGAAGACGGTACTTTGCCAGGCTAGAGAAGACAGGACTTTGCCAGGCTAGAGAAGACGGGGAAGTTGCCAGGCTAGAGAAGATGGGACATTGCCAGGCTAGAGAAGATGGGACATTGCCAGGCTAGAGAAGACGGTACTTTGCCAGGCTAGAGAAAATGGGACATTGCCAGGCTAGAGAAGATGGGGCATTGCCAGGCTAGAGAAGATGGGACATTGCCAGGCTAGAGAAGACGGTACTTTGCCAGGCAAGAGAAGATGGGACTTTGCCAGGCTAGAGAAGACGGGACATTGCCAGGCTAGAGAAGACGGGACATTGCCAGGCTAGAGAAGACGGGACATTGCCAGGCTAGAGAAGATGGGACATTGCCAGGCTAGAGAAGACGGGACATTGCCAGGCTAGAGAAGACGGGACATTGCCAGGCTAGAGAAGATGGGACATTGCCAGGCTAGAGAAGACATGCAGCAGATCAGGCAGGTGTATTCACTAGGAACCAAACAGAAACAAACGGGCCAAAAGTGGTAGGGAACTACCCGAATTTGTCCAATGAGAAACACTTGTTTTTTAATTTTTTTCTGTTCTAAAACATTTTGCAACGGTGTGCAGTAATGAATACACTCCATATCCAGACTTTGGCTGTGCAGCTTGACTGTTAAAAAAGGGGGCCCCGTGGCGGTTTGTTGTGTCTCAGTGAAAGAGTAATGTCTGGGCAGCCAGGAGACTGGAATGCTAGTGAAACAGCGGTTTAGGTAGAGGAGCGACGGTGAAAAAGTAGGGAAAACCACTTACGTTCTGTTTATGACAGAAGTTGACAGCCTGGAGTGTCTGCCAGGTGATGCTTTTTACCAGCTGTTCTGGAACACTGGAAGTTAAAGAAGAGACAACCAAATAACACAGATATATTTTTACAGTTATAGATTTCATTTAATTCAATTATAATTTTCAGGACTGTATGTATGTAATTCTATGACTAATAAACACAAAGTCAGACACAGATCATCAGATTGCTGGCGCTAATCTCTGACTGCAGTTTAAGACAACCTGTAATTAAAAATATATATATATTTAAAAAATAAAAGGTTTGCTCTGTTGCCCCTGTGACTTCCACTGATTGTTAGCTAGCAGTGGCTAAAGTCAGCTGATGTTTGTAGTGGCTGATTATTATTATATTATTCAATTCAATTCTAAGGGTTTTATTGGCATCGGGAAACATATCTTAACATTGCCAAAGCAAGTGAAATAGACAAACAGAAGTGAAATAAAAAAATGAAAAAATGAAAGGTAAACATTACACTCACAAAAGTTCCAAAGGAAAAATGTCATATGATACGGTGCTGTAACGATGTTCAACTGGTTCAAGTACACAAGGGAAAATAAATAAACAGAAATATGGGTTGTATTTACAATGGTGTTTGTTCTTCACTGGTTGTAGCAACAGGTCACACACATCTTGCTGCTGTGATGGCACACTGTGGTATTTCACCCAGTAGATATGGGAGTTTATCAAAATTAGGTTTGTTTTCTAATTCTTTGTGGATCTGTGTAATCTGAGGGAAATATGTCTCTCTAATATAGTCATACATTAGGCAGGAGGTTAGGAAGTGCAGCTCAGTTTCCACCTAATTTTGTGGACAGTGAGCACATAGCCTGTCTTCTCTTGAGAGCCATGTCTGCCTACGGCTCTCAATAGCAAGGCTATGCTCACTGAGTCAAAGCTTTCCTTAAGTTTGGGTCAGTCAGTCTTATTTGTATAAGTGGTTACAATGTTTATCGCACTGATCGGGTTAAGAAAGGTGGGGGTGTGGCTACATATATAAAGACTCAATTCCCTGTAAGTGTGGAGAAGTCTGGAGCTATTTGTAAACAGTTGGAATTTCTTGCTTTGAATATTGAGGTTTCAAAGGGCCTCTCTATAACTGTGATTGGCTGTTATAGACCCCCCTCTGCTCTCTATAACTGTGATTGGGTGTTACAGATCCCCCTCTGCTCTCTATAACTGTGATTGGCTGTTATAGACCCCCTCTGCTCTCTATAACTGTGATTGGCTGTTATAGACCCCCTCTGCTCTCTATAACTGTGATTGGCTGTTATAGACCCCCCCCTCTGCTCTCTATAACTGTGATTGGGTGTTACAGATCCCCCTCTGCTCTCTATAACTGTGATTGGACCCCCTCTGCTCTCAATAACTGTGATTGGCTGTTACAGACCCCCTCTGCTCTCTATAACTGTGATTGGCTGTTACAGATCCCCCTCTGCTCTCTATAACTGTGATTGGCTGTTACAGATCCCCCCCCTCTGCTCTCTATAACTGTGATTGGCTGTTACAGATCCCCCTCTGCTCTCTATAACTGTGATTGGCTGTTACAGACCCCCTCTGCTCTCCATAACTGTGATTGGCTGTTACAGATCCCCCTCTGCTCTCTATAACTGTGATTGGCTGTTACAGACCCCCCTCTGCTCTCTATAACTGTGATTGGCTGTTACAGATCCCCCTCTGCTCTCTATAACTGTGATTGGCTGTTACAGATCCCCCTCTGCTCTCTATAACTGTGATTGGCTGTTATAGACCCCATAAATATTCTGCGGTTGGTGTTTATTGTAATGATGTAAGTGACCATTGTGCTGTTGTTGCTGTTAGAAATACTAAGGTTCCTAAAACAAACCCACGTTTTATTCGTAAGAGAAAATTGAAGTGTTTTAATGAGCAGGCTTTCTTTCATGATTTGTTTTCTTTTGACTGGAGCAGATTGAGTTTATCCCTGATGTGGAAACTGCCTGGAAATGATTTCATTATGGGTTTTTTTCAAATAGTAAACAAACATGCCCCATTCCGCAGGTTCGGGTTAAAGGGCGGGATAATCCATGGTTTTCTTCTGAGCTGTCTTGTATTATTCACGACGGTAATCCAGCCTGGGCTAAAGCAAGGAAATCATGTTCTGATGCTGATTGGCTTATTTTTAGGCCGTTAAGAAACAAGTGTTCTTTTCTTCTCAGGAAGGCCAAGTCTGAATATTTTATGTCTGTTACCACTGATGACCTGAATGACCCTAGAACGTTCTGGAAGGCTACTAAGTCTATGTCTGGTAACAGTAATGTTAATGAATTACCATCATGTGTTTTGAAGGACTCTGTTACTATATATGACAAACTGAAATGCTGAATTGTTTCAATGAGCACTTTGTATCATCTGGTGGGCTGTTTGATTCAGTGTCCTCTGTCTCTGTACAACCCTGTGTGGATGAACTATTGTCCTCTGTCTCTGTACAACCCTGTGTGGATGAACCAGTGTCCTCTGTCTCTGTCCAACCTTGTGGTGGATGAACCAGTGTCCTCTGTCTCTGTACAACCCTGTGTAGATGAACCAGTGAGAGCTAGTCAAACTTTTAGCTTTTTTCCATTCTCAGTACAGGAGGTACATAAAGCCCTGAAGTCCATAGATCAGACAAAGCCTGCAGGTCCTGATCTTTTGGAGCCCTGCTTTTTAAATCTGGCAGCTGATTTCATAGCTGAACCACGTACATAGCTGTTCAATCTAACCCTGGAATGTAGTGAAATTCCAAAGATCTGGAAATCAGCATTTGTCCAACCATTTTTAAAAAGGGGGAGATCCAACTCTTTTAAATAATTATAGGCCAATCTCAAAGCTGTCACCCCTGGTGAAAATACTTGAACCCCTTGTGAGTGAACAGCTAAAATAGTTTTTATTTACTAACTCTATTTAGGCTTCAGGAAGAAGCAGAGCACAATTACAGCAGCCATGAAGGTTTTAAATGATATCACTGAAGTCATTGACAAAAAACAGCACTGTGTCTCACTTTTTATTGATCTCGCTAAGGCTTTTGGTACAGTTGATCATGCTATACTAAGGCAGAGATTGTTGAGTGTAGGTCTTTCAGAGCATGCAGTTGCATGGTTTGCTAACTATCTGTCTGATAGAACTCAGTGCACTCAATTTGATGGGCTTATGTCTGTTAAATTGTCTGTCTTGAATGGTGTGCCCCAAGGCCCTGTACTTGGTCCTCTCTTATTCACTATTTATATAAATGATTTAGACAAAAATGTCCAAAATGCACAACTTAATTTTTATGCTGATGATACTATTATTTACTGTTGTGCCTCATCTCTTACAAAAGCTTTCCAGAACTTGCAAACTGCTTTTTATACTGTTCAACATACCTTGTGTCAATTGAAGCTTATCCTCAATACTGACAAAACTAAACTAATGGTGTTTTCTAAAGCAAGAAATAGACCTCTGAACCTTTCACCTATTACTACCTGTCAGGGCAAGGAGATTGAGGTTGTAACCTCATATAAATATCTTGTAATTTTAAATTGCATATTCAACAACTTACAAAAAAACTGAAGCTGAAATTGGGATTTTATTTTAGGAATAAGGCCTGTTTTTCTTTTGAAGCCAGAAGGAGGCTAGTATCAGCTACATTTATGGCTTTACTAGACTATGGGGATATTTTATATATGACTGCTTCCGCTCAGTGTTTGAGATCAGTTGACACCCTTTACCATGGCACTTTGAGATTTATTTTAAACTGCAAAACCCTTACGCACCACTGCACCTTGTATACCAGGGTTGGCTGGTCTTCTCTAGTCTATCGTAGGCTCAGTCACTGGTATACTTTTATTTACAAAGCCATTTTGGGTTTTTTATTTGTGCATTTTTATTGTTCAGAAATGTGGTGGATACTCTCTTCGTTCGCTGGACTTTATACTGCTAACTGTTCCAAATGTCCGAACTGAATTTGGTAAAAGGGCTTTTATGTACTCTGCGCCATTGTCTTGGAACACCTTACAAAATACTTTTGTAAAGTTTTAAAAAAATGTTTTTTTAAATGTTTTTTAAAGTCACACTGGTCATGTATTCTGCCACTGTCTACTCTCTGTTTAGGGTTAGTCACAGTGGTCAGGTATTCTGCCACTGTCTACTCTCTGTTTAGGGCCAAATAGCATTCTAGTTTTCTCAGTTTTTTTGTTAATTCTTTCCAATGTGTCAAGTAATTATCTTTTTGTTTTCTCATGATTTGGTTGGGTCTAATTCTGTCCTTGGGCTCTGTGGGGTCTGTTTGTGAACAGAGCCCCAGTATCAGCTTGCTTAGGGACTCTTCTCCAGGTTCATCTCTCTGTAGGTGATGGCTTTGTTATGGAAGGTTTGGGAATCGCTTCCTTTTAGGTGGTTGTAGAATTTAACAGATATTTTCTGTATTTTGATCATTAGTGGGTATCGGCCTAATTCTGCTCTGCATGCATTATTAGGTGTTCTACGTTGTACACAGAGGATATTTTTGCAGAATTCTGTTTGCAGAGTCAATCTGGTGTTTGTCCCATTTTGTGAATTCTTGGTTGATGAGCGGACCCCAGACCTCACAACCATAAAGGGCAATGGGTTCTATAACTGATTCAAGTGTTTTTAGCCAGATCCTAATTGGTATGTCGAATTTTATGTTCCTTTTGATGGCATAGAAGGCCCTTCTTGCCTTGTCTCTCAGATCGTTCACAGCTTTGTGGAAGTTACCTGTGGCGCTGATGTTTAGGCCAAGGTATGTATAGTTTTTTGTGCTCTAAGGCAATGGTGTCTAGATGGAATTTGTATTTGTGGTCCTGGCGACTGGATCTTTTTTGGAACACCATTATTTTGGTCTTATTGAGATTTACTGTCAGGGCCCAGGTCTGACAGAATCTGTGCAGAAGATCTAGGTGCTGCTGTAGGCCCTCCTTAGTTGGTGACAGAAACACCAGATCATCAGCAGACAGTAGACATTTGACTTCAGATTCTATTAGGGTGAGGCCGGGTGCTGCAGACTGTTCTTGTGCCCTTGTAACGGATTTGAAACGGCTAGCTTAGTTAGCGGTGCGCGCTAAATAGCGTTTCAATCGGTGACGTAACTTGCTCTGAGACCTTGAAGTAGTGGTTCCCCTTTGCTCTGCAAGGGCCATGGCTTTTGTGGAGCGATGGGTAACGATGCTTCGAGGGGTGACTGTTGTTGATGTGTGCAGAGGGTCCCTGGTTCGCGCCCGGCTATGGGCGAGGGGACGGTCTAAAGTTATACCGTTACACCCTCCCCAATTCATTGATATATATGTTGAAGAGGGTGGGGCTCACGCTGCATCCGTCTCACCACCTGGCCCTGTGGGAAGTGTGTATCTCTCTCTCTCCCCCTACCTCCCTCTCTCTACCTCTTTCTCACCCTCCCTCTCTCTCCCCCTACCTCCCTCTCTCTTCCCTCCCTCTCTCTCCCCCTCCCCTTCCTCTCCCCCTCCCCTCTCTCTCTCTCTCTCCCCCCTCTTCTCCCTCTCTCCCCTCTTCTCCCTACCTCCCTCTCTCCACCTCTTTCTCCCCCTCCCTCTCTCTCCCCCTCCCCTTCCTCTCCCCCTCCCCTTCCTCTCCCCCCTCCCCTCTCTCTCCCCCTCCCCCTCTTCTCCCTACCTCCCTCTCCACCTCTTTCTCCCCCTCCCTCTCTCCACCCCTCTTCTCCCTACCTCCCTCTCCACCTCTTTCTCCCCCTCCCTCTCTCCCCCTCTTCTCCCTACCTCCCTCTCTCCACCTCTTTCTCCCCTCCCCTCTCTTATTGTAAACTGTAGTCCAGAAGCCCATCCATCAGTGTTACCATGGAGATGGCTAAATCCAGCCTTACAACTGGTGATTTAATAGCCATGGATGCATCCTAAATGTCTCCTATATAGTGCACTACTTTTGACTGGAACCAATAGGGCTCAGGTCAAAAGTAGTGCACTATATAGGGAATAGGGTGCCACTTGGGACATAGACAATCTCCATCCCCCTTCCTGTGGCTGAGCCCCCATGAAACCCTTACAGCCCCCATGGGAGTGAGGCAGGCACCTCTATTAACTGTGTGTGTGTGTGGTGTGTGTGTGTGTGTGTGTGTGTGTGTGTGTGTGGTGTGTGTCTGCGTTCCTACAACTCCACCTCCCTCCCTGTCAGCCAACACAGCATTCTGGGACTACATCGCTGTAAACATTCCGCAACGAGCAGGTCAGTCTCCGTGGTAACAGCCAAACACTGTGGCTATCAGCAGGGGAGACACTATATACAGGTCATAGATTATCAGCAGGGGAGACACTATAAGGGGCGGCAGGTAGCCTTGTGGTTAGGGCGTTTCGCCAGTAACCTAAAGGTTGCTAGATCGAATCCCCGAGCTGACAAGGTAAAAATCTGTTGTTCGGCCCTTGAACAAGGCAGTTAACCCACTGTTCCTATTTGTTCTTAACTGACATGCCTAGTTAAATAAAGGTTAAATAAAAACGTAAAAAATATATACAGGTTGTAGATAAACAGCAGGGAGACAAATAAACAATCTATAGAATTTATCAGTGTGTGAGACAGAGAGAGCGTGTGTGAGACAGAGAGAGCGTGTGTGTGTAGAGAGCCAGTACTCACCCTCTGGGGTATCGGTCCAGCTCGTTGAGGACGGTGTGATCACAGTACTCAAACACCAGGTGTAGCTTACGTTTACGCCTGAACACCTCAATCAGGTTCACAAGGTTGGAGTGCTTTAGTTGCTGCTCGGATAACACACACACACACACACACACACACACACACACACACACACACACACACACACACACACACACACACACACACACACACACACACACACACACACACACACACACACACACACACACACACACACACACACACACACACACACACACACACAGTTGAAGTCAGGAGTTTACATACACCTTAGCCAAATACATTTAAACTCCGTTTTCACAATTCCTGACATTTAATCCTAGTAAAAGTTAGGATCACCACTTTATTTTAAGAATGTGTAATGTCAGAATAATAGTACAGAGAATGATTTATTTCATCTTGTATTTCTTTCATCACATTCCCAGTGGGTCAGAAGTTTACATACACTTAATTAGTATTTGGTAGCATTACCTTTAAATTGTGTAATTTGGGTCAAAAGTTTCGGGTAGCCTTCCACAAGCTTCCCACAATAAATTGGGTACATTTTGGCCCATTCCTCCTGACAGAGCTGGTGTAACTGAGTCAGGTTTGTAGGCCTCATGGCTCGCACACGCTTTTTCAGTTCTGCCCACACATGTTCTATAGGATTGAGGTCAGGGCTTTGTGATGGCCACTCTAATACCTTGACTTTGTTGTCCTTAAGCGATTCTGCCACAACTTTGGAAGTATGCTTGGGGTCATTGTCCATTTGGAAGACCCATTTGCAACCAAGCTTTAACCTCCTGACAGATGTCTTGAGATGTTGCTTCAATATATCCACATAATTTTCCTCTTCCCTCATGATGCCATCTATTTTGTGAAGTGCACCAATCCCTCCTGCAGCAAAGCACCCCCACAACATGATGCTGCCACCCCCGTGCATCCCGGTTGGGATGGTGTTCTTCGGCTTACAAGCGCCCCCCTTTTTCCTCCAAACATAATGATGGTCATTATGGCCAAACAGTTCTATTTTTGTTTCATCAGACCAGAGGACATTTCTCCAAAAACGACGATCTTTGTCCCCATGTGCAGTTGCAAACCGTAGTCTGGCTTTTTTATGCCGGTTTTGGAGCAGTGGCTTCTTCCTTGCTGAGCGGCCTCTCATGTTATGTCAATATAGGACTCGTTTTACTGTGGATATAGATACTTGTTTCCTCCAGCATCTTCACAAGGTCCTTTGCTGTTCTGGGATTGATTTGCACTTTTCGCACCTAAGTACGTTAATCTCTAGGAGACAGAACACATCTCCATCCTGAGCGGTATGACGGCTGCGTGGTCCCATGGTGTTTATACTTGCGTACTATTGTTTGTACAGATGAATGTGGTACCTTCAGGCGTTTGGAAATTGCTCCCATAGATGAACCAGACTTGTGGAGGTCTACAATTTTTTTCTGAGGTCTTGGCTGATTTCTTTCGATTTTCCCATGATATCAAGCAAAGAGGCACTGAGTTTGAAGGTAGGCCTTGAAATACATCCACAGGTCCACCTCCAATTGACTCAAATGATGTCAATTAGCCTATCAGAAGCTTCTAAAGCCATGACATCATTTCTGGAATTTTCCCAGCTGTTTAAAGGCACTTCTGACCCACTGGAATTGTGATACACTGAATTATAAGTTAAATAATCTGTCTGTAAACAATTGTAAAAATGACTTGTGTCGTGCACAAAGTAGATGTCCTAACCAACTTGCCAAAACTATAGTTTGTTAACAAGACATTTGTGGAGTGGTTGAAAACAAGTTTTAATGACTCCAACCTAAGTGTATGTAAACTAGTTGTAATGACTCCAACCTAAGTGTATATAAACTAGTTGTAATGACTCCAACCTAAGTGTGTGTAAACTAGTTTTAATGACTCCAACCTAAGTGTGTAAACTAGTTGTAATGACTCCAACCTAAGTGTATATAAACTAGTTTTAATGACTCCAACCTAAGTGTATATAAACTAGTTGTAATGACTCCAACCTAAGTGTGTGTAAACTAGTTGTAATGACTCCAACCTAAGTGTGTGTAAACTAGTTGTAATGACTCCAACCTAAGTGTGTGTAAACTAGTTGTAATGACTCCAACCTAAGTGTGTAAACTAGTTATAATGACTCCAACCTAAGTGTATATAAACTAGTTATAATGACTCCAACCTAAGTGTGTAAACTAGTTGTAATGACTCCAACCTAAGTGGATGTAAACTTCCCACTTCAACTGTATCACAAAGCACCTCTGCTACACCACAGTAACGACACACTTTTGTAATCTTTTAATTGTACAGTGATCCCAATATACTGTAGGTGCACACAGTGATATGGATATAGAGATTACGTAACAGAAAGTCATGGATCTGTGTTTGCTTCGTGCAGAGCGGCTGACAAGCTCCCACATGTCTTATCAAAACAGAGGAAGAGGAACGCTTATAAACATGCTGTGGTCTCCCATGACAACCGGTATGTTCCCATCTGGTTTTATCGAACTGTTCATGAGGAGGAGGAGGAGGAAGCTACTGGAAGAACTGTTTATGGGGAGGAGGAGGAGGAGGACGAGGAGGAGGAAGCTACTGGAAGAACTGTTTATGAGGATGAGGAGGATGAGGAAGCTACTGGAAGAACTGTTTATGAGGATGAGGAGGTTACTGGAAGAACTGTTTATGAGGATGAAGAGGAGGATGAGGAAGCTACTGGAAGAACTGATGAGGAGGATGAGGAAGCTACTGGAAGAACTGTTTATGAGGATGAGGAGGTTACTGGAAGAACTGTTTATGAGGATGAAGAGGAGGATGAGGAAGCTACTGGAAGAATTGTTTATGAGGATGAGGAGGAGGAGGATGAGGAAGCTACTGGAAGTTACTTGTTCAGGCAATGACCATAGTAGTTGGCAAGACACGTTTTGTCAAGCCCATACAGTATGTCACAACAACAAAGCAATATGATACAGTCTATAACAGACAAGATGATACAGTCTATAACAGACATGGTCTCAATAACAAGATGATACAGTCTATAACAGACAAGATGATACAGTCTATAACAGACAAGATGATACAGTCTGTAACGGACAAGATGATACAGTCTATAACAGACAAGATGATACAGTCTATAACAGACATGGTCTCAATAACAAGATGATACAGTCTATAACAGACATGGTCTCAATAACAATATGATGCAGTCTATAACAGACAAGAAGATACAGTCTATAACAGACTAGATGATACAGTCTATAACAGACATGGTCTCAATAACAATATGATACAGTCTATAACAGACATGATGATACAGTCTATAACAGACAAGATGATACCGTCTATAACAGACATGGTGTCAATAACAAGAAGATACAGTCTATAACAGACTAGATGATACAGTCTATAACAGACAAGATGATACAGTCTATAACAGACTAGAAGATACAGTCTATAACAGACAATATGATACCGTCTATAACAGACTAGATGATACAGTCTATAACAGACTAGATGATACAGTCTATAACAGACTCGATGTCAATGACAAGATGATACGGCCTAAACGTCAACAGTGAAGAGGCAACTTTGGCATGCTAGCCTTCTAGGCAGAGTTCCTCTGTCCAGTGTCTGTGTTCTTTTGCTCATTTTAATATTTTGTTTTTATTGGCCAGTCTGAGATATGGCCAGCATCCCAGAGTCGCCTCTTCAATGTTGACGTTGAGACTAGTGTTTTGCGGGTACTATTTAATGAAGCTGCCAGTTGAGGACTTGTGATGCGTCTGTTTCTCAAACTAGACACTCTAATGTACTTGTCCTCTTGCTCAGTTGTGCACCGGGGCCTCCCACTCCTCTTTCTATTCTGGTTAGAGCCAGTTTGCGCTGTTCTGTGAAGGGAGTAATACACAGCGTTGTACGCGATCTACAGTTTCTTGGCAATTTCTCACATGGAATAGTCTTCATTTCTCAGAACAAGAATAGACTGACGGGTTTCAGTATTAAGTTATTTGTTTCTGGCCATTTTGAGCCTGTAATCAAACCCACAAATGCTGATGCTCCGGATACTCAATTAGTCTAAAGAATAACTTTTTTTTTTCTTCTTTAATCAGAACAACAGTTGTCAGCTGTGCTAACATAATTGCAAAAGCGTTTTCTAATGATCAATTAGCCTTTTAAAATGATAAACTTGGATTAGCTAACACAACGTGCCATTGGAAAACAGGATGTATATATATATATATATAGTGGCGTACAGCAGGTCAGCCACCAGGGGGAGACTCGTCGAGGCCTGGTGACAGAAGGAGTATACATCACGAGGCGGTGGCTCCATCTGCTGGACGTGCCAGGTCTCGACGGGCGCTCCGGCCAGGACTAATTGGGGCTGATTGGGGATCGGTGAGTAATCAAGGGCTGATTGGGGATCTGTGAGTAATCAAGGGCTGATTGGGGATTGGTGAGTAATCAAGGGCTGATTGGGGATCGGTGAGTAATCAAGGGCTGATTGCTCACCAGCTGTAGTCCCATAATGCTGCCAGAAGGGAAGCACACAGGGGAGAGACGAGGGGAGGAAAGGACTCCCATATAGTTGGGGACGGTACCAGAGGAAACAGGAGGGAGTTCCGTTTTTGATACCCACAGGATACAGTAAGACCCGGAGCCCAGAAGACGGGATCCCGGAGAGGGTCTCCTGGGGGATACAGTAAGACCCGGAGCCCAGAAGACGGGATCCCAGAGAGGGTCTCCTGGGGGATACAGTAAGACCCGGAGCCCAGAAGACGGGATCCCGGAGAGGGTCTCCTGGGGGATACAGTAAGACCCGGAGCCCAGAAGACGGTATCCTGGAGAGGGTCTCCTGGGGGATACAGTAAGACCCGGAGCCCAGAAGACGGGATCCCGGAGAGGGTCTCCTGGGGGATACAGTAAGACCCGGAGCCCAGTAGACGGGATCCCAGAGAGGGTCTCCTGGGGGATACAGTAAGACCCGGAGCCCAGAAGACGGGATCCCGGAGAGGGTCTCCTGGGGGATACAGTAAGACCCGGAGCCCAGTAGACGGGATCCTCGAGAGGGTCTCTTGGAGGAGACCTATTCTTTTCTTTTAATTAACACCTTTGAAACTGAGCTAATCCTACTCTGTCAGTGTCTGATCTGTGTAAACAGTCTGCCACAATATATATATATATTACACACACTACATGACCAAAAGTATGTAGACACCTGCTCGTCGAACATCGCATAACAAAATCATGGTCATTAATATGGAGTTGGTCCCTCCCTTTGCTGCTATAACAGCCTCCACTCTTCTATGAAGGCTTTCCACTAGATGTTGGAACATTGCTGCGGGGACTTGCTTCCATTCAGCCACAAGAGCATTAGTGAGGTCGTGCACTGATGTTGGGCGATTAGGCCAGGCTCGCAATCGGTGTTCGATGGGGTTAAGGTCAGGGCAGGCCAGTCAAGTTCTTCCACACCGATCTCGACAAACCATTTCTGTTTGGACCGTGCTTTATGCACGGGGGCATGGTCATGCTGAAACAGGAAAGGGCCTTCCCCAAACTGTTGCCACAAAGTTGGAAGCACAGAATCGTCTAGAATGTCATTGTATGCTGTACGGTTAAGATTTCCCTTCACTGGAACTAAGGGGCCTAGCCCAAATCATGAAAAACAGTCCCAGACCATTATTCCTCCTCCACCAAACTTTACAGTTGGCACTATGCATTGGTTGCAGGTAGCGTTCTCTGGCATCCGCCAAACCCAGATTTGTCAGTCAGACTGCCAGATGGTGAAGCGTGATTCATCCCTCCAGAGAACCCATTTCCACTGCTCCAAAGTACAATGGCGGCGAGCTTAACACCCCTCCAGCCGACGCTTGGCATTGCACATGGTGATCTTAGGCTTGTGTGCGACTGCTCGGCCATGGAAACCCAATTCATGAAGCTCCCGACGAAACAGTTATTGTGCTGACGTTGCTTCCAGAGGCAGTTTGGAACACGGTAGTGCGTGTTGCAACCAAGGACAGATGATTTTTTAAGCGCTTCAGCACTCAGTGGTCCCGTTCTGAGAGCTTGTGTGGCCTACCACTTTGTGGATGAGCCGTTGTTGCTTCTAGATGTTTCCACTTCACAATAACAGCACTTGACCGGGGCAGCTCTATCAGGGCAGAAATTTTACGAACTGACTTGTTGGAAAAGTCTGTGACGGTGCCACATTGAAAGTCACTGAGCACTTCAGTAAAGCCATTCTACTTCCAATGTTTGTCTATGGAGATTGCATGGCTGTGTGCTAAATTTGATACACCTATCGGTACAGATGTGGCTGAAATAGTCCAATCCACTCATTTGAAGGGGTGTCCACATACTTTTGTATATACAGTACCAGTCAGAAATTTGGACACACCTACTCATTCAAGGGTTTTTCTTTATTTTTGCTATTTTCTACATTGTAGAATATTAGTGAAGACATCAAAACTATTAAATAACACATATGGAATCATGTTGTAACCAAAAAGTATAAAACAAATCAAAATATATTTTATATTTTCCTTCACTCTGTGGTCCAACTCATCCCAAACCATCACAATTGGGTTGAGGTCAGGTGATTGTGGAGACCAGGTCATCTGATGCAGCACTCCATCACTCTTCTTCTTGGTCAAATAGCCCTTACACAGCCTGGAGGTGTGTTGGGTCATTGTCCAGTTGATAAACAAATGATAGTGGGATGGGATATCGCTGCAGAATGGTGTTGTAGCCATGCTGGTTAAGTGTGCCTTGAATTGTAAATAAATCAGACAGTGTCACCAGTACCGCACCTCCTCCATGCTTCACGTTGGGAACCTCCATGCTTCATGGTGGGAACTACACATGTGGAGATCATCCGTTCACATGTGTCTATTATTTGAACTTTAAGCATTTATTTGGGCTGCAATTTCTGAGTCTGGTAACTCTAATGAACTGATTCTCTGCAGCAGAGGTAACTGTAATGAACTCATCCTCTGCAGCAGAGGTAACTCTGGGTCTTCCTTTCCTGTGGCGGTCCTCATGAGAGCCAGCTTCATCATAGTGCTTGATGGGGTTTGCAACTGCACTTGAAGAAACTTTCAAAGTACTTTACATTTTCCGCATTGACTGACCTTCATGTCTTAAAGTAATGATGGACTGTCATTTCTCTTTGCTTATTTGATCTGTTCCTTCCATAATATGGACTTGGTCTTTAACCAAATAGGGCTATCTTCTGTATACCACCCCTACCTTTTCACAACACAACTAATTGGCTCAAAAGCATTAAGGATAGAAATTCCACAAATTAACATTTAACAAGGCATGTTAACCAGTTAATTGAAATGCATTCCACGTGACTACCTCATGAAGCTGGTTGAGAGAATCCCAAGAGTGTGCAAAGCTGTCATCAAGGTAAAGGGTGTCTACACTGAAGAATCTCAAATATATTTCAATTTCACATTTTTTTGGTTACTACATGATTCCATATTGTGTTATTTCATAGTTTTTATGTCTTCACTATTATTCTACCATGTAGAAAATAGTAAAAATAAAGAAAAACCCTTGAATAAGTAGGTGTGTCCAAACTTTTGACTGGTACTGTATATATTGAACAAAAATATAAACACAACATGTAACAATTTTCAAAGTTCACATAAGGAAATCAGTCAATTGACATAAATTCATTAGGCCCTAATCTGTGGATTTCACATGACTGTGCAGGGGCGCAGCCATGGGTGGGTCTGGGAGGGCATAGGCCCACCCACTGGGGAGCCAGGCCCAGCCAATCAGAATGAGTTTTTCCCACAAAAGGGCTTTATTACAGACAGAAATACTCCTCAGTTTCATCAGCTGTCCGGGTGGCTGGTCTCAGATGATGTGGAGGTCCTGGGCATGGTTACACGTCGTCTGCGGTTGTGAAGCTTGTTGGACGTACTGACAAATTCTCTAAAAGACGCTTATGGTAGAGAATTTAACATTCAATTATCTGGCAGCAGCTCTAATGAACATTCCTGCAGTCAGCATGCCAATTGGCCTCTCCCTCAAAACTTAAGATCTCTGTGGCATTTTATTTTGACAAAACTGTACATTTTAGAGGGGCATTTTATTGTCCCCAGCACAAGGTGCACCTGTGTAATGACCATGCTGTTTAATCAGCTCATTAATATGCCACGCCTGTCAGGTGGATGGATTTTCTTGGCAATTGAGAAATGATTTAAACAAATTTGTGCACACAAAACGAGAGAAATAAGCTTTTTGTGCGTATGGAACATTTCTGGGATCTTTCATTTCAGCTCATGAAACATGGGACCAACACTTTACATGTTGCATTTATATTTTTGTTCAGTATAATATCGCTAATTCTTAATGTCAATTATATGTAATTAGTTTGTTGTTGAACACATCTGGCTGATTGAAAGGTAAATAATGAATTCTACATACTAATGGGAAAGGAATGTTTATTCTGGATAAGCTGAGTCTTATATGTCAGGCTGTCAGGGTTGTTGGTAATGAATCTAAGATGCACAACAGTCAAATATCATACAGAAAAAATACAACAACCAGTTGTTAAACTAAAATTACACTAAACAATTTCCCCGACTAGTGTCAAAAACATACCCAGGACTGTATGTTAATCGGGGCGGCAGGGTAGCCTAGTGGTTAGAGCGTTGTACTAGTAACTGCAAGGTTGCAAGTTCAAATCCCGAGCTGACAAGGTACAAATCTGTCGTTCTGCCCCTGAACCCACTGTTCCTAGGCTGTCATTGAAAATAAGAATTTGTTCTTAACTGACTTGCCTGGTTAAATAAAGGTAAATGTCCATTGGCTGCTCTCCTCTGTATTCAACAGAAAGCTCTTAAAACAAGGGGCAGTGACCAAGAACAAAGACAGAATCCCCTCCCACTACAAAGACAGAATCCCCTCCCACTACAAAGACAGAATCCCCTCCCACTACAAAGACAGAATCCCCTCCCACTACAAAGACAGAATCCCCTCCCACTTGTTTCCAATGACGTACAACGGGGATACAACAAGGCAGGGAAAAGAAGAGTCTTCATTCACCTTCCTCTGCCTCGCTGCATGTATCTTGTCCTGCACAACAGTGAAGTCTACAGGGGGTTAATAAGGAGGGCTCAAGGCTGAGGGGTTTTAATAAAGATGGCTCAAGGCTGGGTGGTTTTAATAAAGATGGCTCAAGGCTGAGTGGTTTTAATAAAGATGGCTCAAGGCTGAGTGGTTTTAATAGAGGGCTCAAGGCTGAGTGGTTTTAATAAAGATGGCTCAAGGCTGAGTGGTTTTAATAAAGAGGCTCAAGGCTGAGTGGTTTTAATAAAGAGGGCTCAAGGCTGAGTGGTTTTAATAAAGATGGCTCAAGGCTGAGTGGTTTTAATAGAGGGCTCAAGGCTGAGTGGTTTTAATAAAGATGGCTCAAGGCTGAGTGGTTTTAATAAAGATGGCTCAAGGCTGAGTGGTTTTAATAGAGGGCTCAAGGCTGAGTGGTTTTAATAAAGATGGCTCAAGGCTGAGTGGTTTTAATAGAGGGCTCAAGGCTGAGTGGTTTTAATAAAGATGGCTCAGGGCTGAGTGGTTTTAATAAAGATGGCTCAAGGCTGAGTGGTTTTAATAAAGAGGCTCAAGGCTGAGTGGTTTTAATAAAGATGGCTCAAGGCTGGGTGGTTTTAATAAAGATGGCTCAGGGCTGAGTGGTTTTAATAAAGATGGCTCAAGGCTGAGTGGTTTTAATAAAGATGGCTCAGGGCTGAGTGGTTTTAATAAAGATGGCTCAAGGCTGAGTGGTTTTAATAGAGGGCTCAAGGCTGAGTGGTTTTAATAAAGATGGCTCAAGGCTGAGTGGTTTTAATAAAGATGGCTCAAGGCTGAGTGGTTTTAATAAAGAGGGCTCAAGGCTGAGTGGTTTTAATAAAGATGGCTCAAGGCTGAGTGGTTTTAATAAAGAGGGCTCAAGGCTGAGTGGTTTTAATAAAGATGGCTCAAGGCTGAGTGGTTTTAATAAAGAGGGCTCAAGGCTGAGTGGTTTTAATAAAGATGGCTCAAGGCTGAGTGGTTTTAATAGAGGGCTCAAGGCTGAGTGGTTTTAATAAAGATGGCTCAGGGCTGAGTGGTTTTAATAAAGATGGCTCAAGGCTGAGTGGTTTTAATAAAGAGGGCTTTAGGCTGAGTGGTTTTAAAATCAGGGCTCAAGGCTGAGTGGTTTTAATAAAGATGGCTCAAGGCTGAGTGGTTTTAATAGAGGGCTCAAGGCTGAGTGGTTTTAATAAAGATGGCTCAGGGCTGAGTGGTTTTTTCTAAAGATGGCTCAAGGCTGAGTGGTTTTAATAAAGAGGGCTCAAGGCTGAGTGGTTTTAATAAAGATGGCTCAGGGCTGAGTGGTATTTACCTTCAGCATCCTAATCTCTCTCAGAGCGATCCTCTTAATGACGGGATCGTCTTCAGACTCCACAAACTTCTTGATGGCAACGATCTGTCCCGTGTCCCTGTTCCTGCACTTGAACACCACACCGTGGACCCCTCCCCGATCTTCCCCATCTTCTCATACTTCTCCATGGTGATGTCTGAGGACTGACTGGGAGTGGTCGTAGTCGTTTTGATTCAAGTAATGCAGTATGGGATGGCCTTTGACTTGAGATCTTAAAAGCAAACCAGTACACAGTACATGTGAGAAGTTTTCGATTTTAAAGAACAATACAAATTTTTATTTATATTTTAAAATCAGGTTTTCCTTGGGAATTAAATACTGATACATTCGTTTTTTTTTCGTGTTATTACATTTCTCACTCAAACGTTTGTATCCTGACACTAACTTAACTGTAGAGCTGAATGAATGCATTTTCCTTCTTGTGTAGGGATGCCAAAGAAAATTATATTCTATAATACCGTGTGTCCCCACATGTCCCAAAAACATGTCAACGAGAATGAGACCAGGCATGAAAAAGTCACGAGATGTAAGAGCTCTGGCAAGAGAAACTGTTGCGTTGCCCTAAACGTGTCTAGCCTACAACAAGTTATTGTTGACAACAGTGTAAAAAAAAAACACAACTTAAGACTGGTATGGAGGTCGTAAAAACAAAACTGGACCCCCCTCTAGATAAAAACAAAAAACACAACTTAAGACTGGTATGGAGGTCGTAAAAACAAAACTGGACCCCCCCTCTAGATAAAAACAAAAAACACAACTTAAGACTGGTATGGAGGTCGTAAAAACAAAACTGGACCCCCCTCTAGATAAAAAACAAAAAACAAACCCAGAAGGGGGCGGGTTTGTATAATAACACCTGCTGAAAACAGAACATTACCTACCGTACTGTATATTAAACACGTGTTTGCTTTTAATAATGGCTAAACGGATCACAAAACGATCAGATCACGTGTATAGGAGCCCCAAACATAAACCTAAAATGTAATTCTAGTTAAAGAATAATTTATTCGCTTGTGGAAACCTTACACCTACCTTTGGACAGTTCGATTGCGTAACGAAAACATTTGCATTGCAAAGTATATAAAGGTCTTCCAAGGTAAACAGGGGAAGAAAACAATTGTGTTTTCAACTTCTGTAAAGGCAATACAAATCAAAGTCCTTCACTATACAACCGTCTACTCGGCTAGATAACCACCTATTTAAACACATTCACTCAAATAATTGTGTCATAAAGCCAACACATTAATAAACGCGAAAAAACGATCACGCCATAAAAATATAGAGTACTCAAAATTAAATTGCATGTTTACAAAACAAGTTATACATTTTAACACTACATACATTTATTATGAGCCAATATGGTTATTGGTCATATTCAAAGCTATACTTACGTCCTGGTGTACAGTATTGCCAAATAAGAAACTCAGAGCGGAGAGGACGCCTGGCATACATCGACTGAGGCGAAAATGAGATGGACACGTTGTTGGAACTGTAGGTCGAGCTGCTCTCTCTCTCTCAGAAGGCTTTCGCTTTCAGCCTGGTCCCCATAGGAACAGACTCCACCCCCTCTTCAGCCTGGTCCCCTTAGGACCAGACTCCACCCCCTCACACACAGCCTTTTCAACCTGGTCCCCATAGGAACAGACTCCACCCCCACACACACGCCTTTTTAGCCTGGTCCCCACTGACTCCACCTCCTTTTCAGCCTGGTCCCCATAGGTAGACTCCACCTCCTCACACACCGCCTTTTCAGCCTGGTCCCCATAGGAACAGACTCCACCCCCTCACAAACTGCCTTTTCAGCCTGGTCCCCATAGGAACTGACTCCACCCCCTCTTCAGCCTGGTCCCCATAGGAACAGACTCCACCAACTCACACACCGCCTTTTCAGCCTGGTCCCCACAGACTCCACCCCCTCACACACCGCCTTTTCAGCCTGGTCCCCATAGGAACAGACTCCACCCCCCACGCACCGCCTTTTCAGCCTGGTCCCCATAGGAACAGACTCCACCCCCTCTTCAGCCTGGTCCCCTTAGGAACAGACTCCACCCCCTCTTCAGCCTGATCCCCATAGGTAGACTCCACCTCCTCACACACAGCCTTTTCAGCCTGGTCCCCATAGGAACAGACTCCACCCCCTCACACACCGCCTTTTCAGCCTGGTCCCCATAGGAACTGACTCCACCCCCTTTTCAGCCTGGTCCCCATAGGAACAGACTCCACCCCCTCACACACAGCCTTTTCAGCCTGGTCCCCATAGGAACAGACTCCACCCCTCACAAACTGCCTTTTCAGCCTGGTCCCCATAGGAACTGACTCCACCCCCTCTTCAGCCTGGTCCCCATAGGAACAGACTCCACCAACTCACACACCGCCTTTTCAGCCTGGTCCCCATAGGAACAGACTCCACCCCCTCACACACCGCCTTTTCAGCCTGGTCCCCATAGGAACAGACTCCACCCCCCCCACGCACCGCCTTTTCAGCCTGGTCCCCATAGGAACAGACTCCACCCCCTCTTCAGCCTGGTCCCCTTAGGAACAGACTCCACCCCCTCTTCAGCCTGATCCCCATAGGTAGACTCCACCTCCTCACACACAGCCTTTTCAGCCTGGTCCCCATAGGAACAGACTCCACCCCCTCACACACCGCCTTTTCAGCCTGGTCCCCATAGGAACTGACTCCACCCCCTTTTCAGCCTGGTCCCCATAGGAACAGACTCCACCCCCTCACACACAGCCTTTTCAGCCTGGTCCCCATAGGTAGACTCCACCTCCTAACACACCACCTTTTCAGCCTGGTCCCCATAGGAACAGACTCCACCCCCTCACACACCGCCTTTTCAGCCTGGTCCCCAAAGGAACTGACTCCACCTCCTTTTCAGCCTGGTCCCCAATGGTAGACTCCACCTCCTCACACACCGCCTTTTCAGCCTGGTCCCCATAGGAACAGACTCCACCCCCTCACACACCACCTTTTCAGCCTGGTCCCCATAGGAACTGACTCCACCCCCTCTTCAGCCTGGTCCCCATAGGAACAGACTCCACCAACTCACACACCGCCTTTTCAGCCTGGTCCCCATAGGAACAGACTCGGAAAAGCTGACCACGACTCCATTTTGTTGATCCCTGCCTACAGACAGAAACTAAAACAAGAAGCTCCCACGCTGAGGTCTGTCCAACGCTGGTCCGACCAAGCTGACTCCACACTCCAAGACTGCTTCCATCACGTGGACTGGGAGATGTTTCGTATTGCGTCAGACAACAACATTGACGAATACGCTGATTCGGTGTGCGAGTTCATTAGAATGTGCGTTGAAGATGTCGTTCCCATAGCAACGATTAAAACATTCCCTAACCAGAAACCGTAGATTGATGGCAGCATTCGTGTGGAACTGAAGGCGCGAACCACTGCTTTTAATCAGGGCAAGGTGTCTGGTAACATGACTGAATACAAACAGTGCAGCTATTCCCTCCGCAAGGCTATCAAACAAGCTAAGCGCCAGTACAGAGACAAAGTAGAATCTCAATTCAACGGCTCAGACACAAGAGGCATGTGGCAGGGTCTACAGTCAATCACGGACTACAGGAAGAAACCCAGCCCAGTCACGGACCAGGATGTCTTGCTCCCAGGCAGACTAAATAACTTTTTGCCCGCTTTGAGGACAATACAGTGCCACTGACACGGCCTGCAACGAAAACATGCGGTCTCTCCTTCACTGCAGCCGAAGTGAGTAAGACATTTAAACGTGTTAACCCTCGCAAGGCTGCAGGCCCAGACGGCATCCCCAGCCGCGCCCTCAGAGCATGCGCAGACCAGCTGGCCGGTGTGTTTACGGACATATTCAACCAATCCCTATACCAGTCTGCTGTTCCCACATGCTTCAAGAGGGCCACCATTGTTCCTGTTCCCAAGAAAGCTAAGGTAACTGAGCTAAACGACTACCGCCCGTAGCACTCACATCCGTCATCATGAAGTGCTTTGAGAGACTAGTCAAGGACCATATCACCTCCACCCTACCTGACACCCTTGACCCACTCCAATTTGCTTACCGCCCAAATAGGTCCACAGACGATGCAATCTCAACCACACTGCACACTGCCCTAACCCATCTGGACAAGAGGAATACCTATGTGAGAATGCTGTTCATCGACTACAGCTCGGCATTCAACACCATAGTACCCTCCAAGCTCGTCATCAAGCTCGAGACCCTGGGTCTCGACCCCGCCCTGTGCAACTGGGTACTGGACTTCCTGACGGGCCGCCCCCAGGTGGTGAGGGTAGGCAACAACATCTCCTCCCCGCTGATCCTCAACACTGGGGCCCCACAAGGATGCGTTCTGAGCCCTCTCCTGTACTCCCTGTTCACCCACGACTGCGTGGCCACGCACGCCTCCAACTCAATCATCAAGTTTGCGAACGACACAACAGTGGTAGGCTTGATTACCAACAACGACGAGACGGCCTACAGGGAGGAGGTGAGGGCCCTCGGAGTGTGGTGTCAGGAAAATAACCTCACACTCAACGTCAACAAAACTAAGGAGATGATTGTGGACTTCAGGAAACAGCAGAGGGAACACCCCCATCCACATCGATGGAACAGTAGTGGAGAGGGTAGCAAGTTTTAAGTTCCTCGGCATACACATCACAGACAAACTGAATTGGTCCACTCACACAGACAGCATCGTGAGGAAGGCGCAGCAGCGCCTCTTCAACCTCAGGAGGCTGAAGAAATTCGGCTTGTCACCAAAAGCACTCACAAACTTCTACAGATGCACAATCGAGAGCATCCTGGCGGGCTGTATCACCGCCTGGTATGGCAACTGCACCGCCCTCAACCGTAAGGCTCTCCAGAGGGTAGTGAGGTCTGCACAACGCATCACCGGGGCAAACTACCTGCCCTCCAGGACACCTACACCACCCGATGCTACAGGAAGGCCATAAAGATCATCAAGGACATCAACCACCCGAGCCACTGCCTGTTCACCCCGCTGTCATCCAGAAGGCGAGGTCAGTACAGGTGCATCAAAGCTGGGACCGAGAGACTGAAAAACAGCTTCTATCTCAAGGCCATCAGACTGTTAATAAACAGCCACCACTAACATTGAGTGGCTACTGCCAACACACTGTCAATGACACTGACTCTACTCCAGCCACTTTAATCATGGGAATTGATGGGAAATGATGTAAATATATCACTAGCCACTTTAAACAATGCTACCTTATATAATGTTACTTACCCTACATTATTCATCTCATATGCATACGTAGATACTGTACTCTATATCATCGACTGCATCCTTATGTAATACATGTATCACTAGCCACTTTAACTATGCCACTTGGTTTACATACTCATCTCATATGTATATACTGTACTCGATATCATCTACTGTATCTTGCCTATGCTGCTCTGTACCATCACTCATTCATATATCCTTATGTACATATTCTTTATCCCCTTACACTGTGTATAAGACAGTAGTTTTTTTTTTTGAATTGTTAGTTAGATTACTTGTTCGTTATTACTGCATTGTCGGAACTAGAAGCACAAGCATTTCGCTACACTCGCATTAACATCTGCTAACCATGTGTATGTGACAAATACAATTTGATTTGATTTGATTTGACCCCCTCTTCAGCCTGGTCCCCATAGGAACAGACTCCACCCCCTCTTCAGCCTGGTCCCCATAGGAACTGACTCCACCTCCTTTTCAGCCTGGTCCCCATTGTTAGACTCCACCTCCTCACACACCGCCTTTTCAGCCTGGTCCCCATAGGAACAGACTCCACCCCCTCACACACCACCTTTTCAGCCTGATCCCCATAGGAACTGACTCCACCCCTCTTCAGCCTGGTCCCATAGGAACAGACTCCATCAACTCACACACCTCCTTTTCAGCCTGGTCCCCATAGGAACTGACTCCACCCCCTTTTCAGCCTGGTCCCCATAGGAACAGACTCCACCCCCTCACACACAGCCTTTTCAGCCTGGTCCCCATAGGAACAGACTCCACCCCCTCACACACCACCTTTTCAGCCTGGTCCCCATAGAAACAGACTCCACCCCCTCATACACCACCTTTTCAGCCTGGTCCCCATAGGAACATACTCCATCAACTCACACACCTCCTTTTCAGCCTGGTCCCCATAGGAACAGACTCCACCCCCTCACACACCACCTTTTCAGCCTGGTCCCCATAGGAACATACTCCACCCCCTCTTCAGCCTGGTCCCCATAGGAACAGACTCCACCCCCTCTTCAGCCTGGTCCCCATAGGAACAGACTCCACCCCCTCACACACCGCCTTTTCAGCCTGGTCCCCATAGGAACAGACTCCACCCCCCTTAAAGCGTATTTCCTGCAATTCTACACATTTTGTCAGATGGTGATTTTTGCAGTTCTAAAGCAAATTTTATTGCAATTGTATACATTTTTCCATGTCTAATGTGTATTCATGTGATATGAGTGACTCAAACATTACAAAATCTATGGGCAAAAAAAAAAAAGCTAAAAAAAAAACGTTATTTGATATGGGCCAGTTGATCTGTACATTTCTGACAAGGTAGCAGCGAAGGTATGCATTGACTGACGTGACGAACTGATGACGCAAAACCCAATATAGAAGACGACCCCACCGTGCCAGAGAGCTGTCCTGGACTCTATTCACTGATGGGCCGTAGAACAAATCACTTGTGACCTGGCGATAGGTGCCCTGTGCATAAACAGTGTGCACATTCTCTGTAATGATCTGCTATTGTTTTCCCCAATCCCCCCCCCGCGCGCAGATGCATTAGCTTTCAAATGAAATGTGTAGCTTGCTTTCACTTAACGTAAGACCCTCCAACTAAAAGATCATTCAGAACTGGCCCCTATTATCATCTGTCTGACAGTGACATCATTCGTCCTATTTTTTTTGCGTCAGTAAATACCAGACAGGGACTGCTCCAGTTTCTAACTCTTGTTCCACGGAGGCCAATTAGCGCTGCAGTGGAATGACAGACTGAACCGTAGTCTTATTCGTTACGGAAAACAACCCCCCCCCCCGGGGGCTCAACAGTACTGTATCAATTCTTTCCATACAGATAGTCTTCCCTGTTCCCAGGTCTGTTTGTGTCCCCTTGACAATGACCGTAAGAGTTAGCGAGACAAATATAGGAGTTGACACACGCCACAGCAGCCTGTTTACTCGCAGTTAGTAAGTAGAATGACAGCAGGTGTATTGTTAATAACTTTTTATTTTATTTTATTACAATAACTGCATACATTAAAACTGTTGAAGGGAAGACCAATGATGTTACAAAGAAAACAAAATGCATTTCCCTTGTTTTGTCATTTTAAATAAAAATTAAAAATTAAAAAATCAAAATGTACAAAAGTGCTTCTTCCATGGTGCAAAAATACTGAATAAAGTCATAGTTTAAAAGGGAAAAAACATTTGACATATTTCAACTTTCTAAAACGCTACCAAGCGGGAGGGAGGAAGAGAGGTGGATTATGGGAACGTCCCAAATGGAACCCCGGTCCATTTTTAGTGCACTATATTTAACCAGAGCTCTTATGGGCCCCTGATCAAAAGTAGTGCACTAAATAGGGAATAGGGGGCTATTTGGGAAGCGTCCTACACCAGACGGTCATAGAAACAACGACAACAACCCATCGATACAGATTAATATTTAAAACGGTTTGGATGAAACGACAACACCTCAAGAAAATTTGAAATAATATAAAACTAAAAAAAAAAAAAAAAAAAAAATGTAACTATCCCTCACAAGCCGGTCAATCCAACATGCCCTAATATTGCTTAGATATTAATAAATAAAGTTTAAATTACCCACATCAAACAAAATATATGGACTTTCTATCTGAACCAGTCTATATTAGTTCAACTAGAGCAGGAAAGGCTTAGCTCGTCGGCAACTAGCTCTGGTCCAAGGCGTTACGACGGCTCGCTAACACTGAAGGCTCAGCGTTTACAAGCCGCCCTAAAGCTTATCGTCAACCAGACCTGTGACAGTCAGTTGCTTGGTTACAAAGGACTTTTTGATACACACAACGAAACTCCCATTTATTCACTCCCTACCAGACCTAAATGTCTGAATTAATATGGCACTTGTTTTCAGTAACACCTCTAGATAGTTTTTTTCCTTATTTCAGTTGATATGTAATCCATGTGGGAGAGGAGGCTACGGGGTGGGGGTGGGAGAGGAGGCTACGGGGTGAGGGTGGGAGAGGAGGCTACGGGGTGAGGGTGGGAGAGGAGGCTGCGGGGTGGAAGAGGAGGCTACGGGGTGGGGGTGGGAGAGGAGGCTGTGGGGTGGGGGGTGGGAGAGGAGGCTGCGGGGTGGGGGTGGGAGAGGAGGCTGCGGGGTGGGGGTGGGAGAGGAGGCTGCGGGGTGGGGGTGGGAGAGGAGGCTGCGGGGTGGGGGTGGGAGAGGAGGCTACGGGGTGGGGGTGGGAGAGGAGGCTGCGGGGTGGGGGTGGGAGAGGAGGCTGCAGGGTGGAAGAGGAGGCTACGGGGTGAGGGTGGGAGAGGAGGCTGTGGGGTGGGGGTGGGAGAGGAGGCTGCGGGGTGGGGGTGGGAGAGGAGGCTGCGGGGTGGGGGTGGGAGAGGAGGCTGCGGGGTGGGGGTGGGAGAGGAGGCTGCGGGGTGGGGGTGGGAGAGGAGGCTGCGGGGTGGGGGTGGGAGAGGAGGCTGCAGGGTGGAAGAGGAGGCTGCGGGGTGGGGGTGGGAGAGGAGGCTGCGGGGTGGGAGAGGAGGCTGCGGGGTGGGGGTGGGAGAGGAGGCTGCAGGGTGGAAGAGGAGGCAACGGGGTGAGGGTGGGAGAGGAGGCTACGGGGTGGGGGTGGGAGAGGAGGCTACGGGGTGGGGGGTGGGAGAGGAGGCTGCAGGGTGGAAGAGGCTGCGGGGTGAGGGTGGGAGAGGAGGCTGCAGGGGTGGGGGTGGGAGAGGAGGCTGCAGGGTGGAAGAGGAGGCTACGGGGTGAGGGTGGGAGAGGAGGCTGTGGGGTGAGGGGAGGCTGCAGGGTGGAAGAGGAGGCTGCGGGGTGGGGAGAGGAGGCTGCAGGGTGAGGGTGGGAGAGGAGGCTGCAGGGTGGGAGAGGAGGCTAAGAGGAGGCTACGGGGTGAGAGTGGGAGAGGAGGCTGCGGGGTGAGAGTGGGAGAGGAGGCTGCAGGGTGGGAGAGGAGGCTGCGGGGTGGGAGTGGGAGGAGGCTGCGGGGTGAGGGTGGGAGAGGAGGCTGCGGGGTGAGAGTGGGAGAGGAGGCTGCGGGGTGAGGGTGGGAGAGGAGGCTGCGGGGTGAGGGTGGGAGAGGAGGCTGAGGGGTGGGAGGGAGAGGAGGCTGCGGGGTGAGAGAGGAGGCTGCGGGGTGAGGGTGGGAGAGGAGGCTGCGGGGTGAGAGTGGGAGAGGAGGCTGCGGGGTGAGGGTGGGAGAGGAGGCTGCGGGTGAGGGTGGGAGAGGAGGCTGCAGGGTGAGAGTGGGAGAGGAGGCTACAGGGTGAGGGTGGGAGAGGAGGCTGCGGGGTGAGAGTGGGAGAGGAGGCTGCAGGGTGAGGGTGGGAGAGGAGGCTGCGGGGTGAGAGTGGGAGAGGAGGCTGCAGGGTGAGGGTGGGAGAGGAGGCTACAGGGTGAGGGTGGGAGAGGAGGCTACAGGGTGAGGGTGGGAGAGGAGGCTACAGGGTGAGGGTGGGAGTGCAGGGTGAGGGTGGGAGAGGAGGCTGCGGGGTAAGGGGGTCTGTTGGTCTGAGCCTTTCCTGCACACATTCTGTTCCTCCACAATCCAGTCCAGTGTCTGCAGCCCAAATTTCACCCTATTCCCTACATATCACACTACTTTACCCTATGGGTCCTGGTCAAATGAAGTGTGCTATATAGGGAATAGGGAAGGGGTTGGCAACCCTGGTCCTGGAGGGCTGCAGGCACTTCATGTTTTTGATTTAACCCACTGGAAGACCAGGTGTGTTGAATTTAATCACCGAACTGATCAATTAACTCAATTGGTCATGTGTGGTGCCGAGTTGGAACTGAATCCTGCAGCAGGCCAGGAACAAGGTTGCCCTGGAATGAGGTGCTATATGGGACACACAGGGCTACAGAGGGAGGGAGAAGGGTGTGATGGGTTGTAGAGGAGGGAGGAGGTGGACAGGACTGTAGAGGGAGGGAGGTGGACAGGACTGTAGAGGGAGAAGGAGGAGGACAGGACTGTAGAGGGAGGAGGTGGTGGAGGAGGACAGGACTGTAGAGGGGAGGAGGTGGAGGAGGACAGGACTGGAGGGAGGAGGAGGACAGGACTGTAGAGGGAGGAGGAAGAGGTGGACAGGACTGTAGAGGGAGGAAGAGGTGGAGGAGGAGGAGGAGGAGGGAGGAGGACAGGACTGTAGAGGGAGGAGGTGGAGGAGGACAGGACTGTAGAGGGAGGAGGTGGAGGAGGACAGGACTGTAGAGGGAGGAGGAGGAGGTAGACAGGACTGTAGAGGGAGGAGGAGGAGGTGAACAGGACTGTAGAGGGAGGAGGAGGAGGTGAACAGGACTGTAGAGGGAGGAGGTGGTGGTGGACAGGACTGTAGAGGGAGGAGGTGGTGGTGGACAGGACTGTAAAGGGAGGAGGTGGTGGTGGACAGGACTGCAGAGGGAGGAGGAGGTGCTGCTTGCCTGCTCAGCATAAGGCCGTTGGAAGATCTGTGATGAGGAAGGTGGTTTTGCTTGAAGCATCACAGTCCCCTTGTCTGACCTGTTGGTTGATGACCTGTTGTTTCTGTATTCACTAACTACTTCCTGGGTTTGGTGACACAGTTCAAACAAAGATTTTTTTTTATCACTAAACCAAGATAGACCACAGCTTGTCGTTTCCAATGGGAACAAATGAGTCATAGTGGGCAGAGCCAAGCACGAGATAGCAGGAGCCTATTGGCGCCTTCTAGTATACATATTTCCGTTAGGGAACACCTAACTCTGTGAAATGTGCAATAACCCAATTCACCTTTGCACTCCTTGTAACAGCATGATAAAAAAAAAATTAAAAACACATTTGCAAAAGGGTAAAGTCTACAAAAATGAATGTGTTCCGTATCGTAACAGATTCTAGTTTTGGGAACAGAAAACTACTGTATTGTGATCAAATGTTTCATCGATGAGAAGATTTGCAGAATGTCGGTCAAAATCCATCTCGTTCCATCTTCTCCCATCGACCGCCTAGTGGACTTGCTCTCACTACCATATTTGGTAGTGTGTGAAAACGCTAACCCCGGATGCTTCACATTTCATCCATCCAATGAAATATCTGTCTCATTGTTCTACCTGTGGTTGTACCATGAGTCCAGGCGGTATGAGAGCCTGCTGAGGGAAGTGGACTGCTGTGAGTTTATCCACCTGCTAATTCTTCACCTATCCAATGGGTCTGTAGGTGCCCCCCCTCCCTCTGTGTGGAGTCACTGGGTCAGAGCTAGGAGCTGGTAACACGGTTAAGGGGCTAGTAACTGTTCTCATGTCCGGCCAGGATGTAGAGGTTGCTGAGGGCTGTGGGGTTGTCAGTGGGCCGGCTCTCCAGAACCACCACCCTGTCAGAGAGAGAGATGTCAGTTCGCAGCAGCACATCAGGAACACATTAACACTACTGCAGGTTACAGCTGCCAACCAGGTCCCTTATCTGAAGACTGAAGAAAAACACACCGAATAGAACACAATTCATTGAATATAATTGGTGGGTTTAGGGAGTAGCAGGCAGCTAGACAAGACAGGACTGGCTACATTTCAAATGGCACATTTATGTTAATATGACACTAGAGATCATGAGTTGTTCAGGGTGGTGCCATCCTTCCAGCAGAGTGACAGATGAGATGAGGGGTGTCTCTGCCCACAGAGGGTACAGTCCAAGACCATAGTGTCTGATCTATCAGATGGAATTACAGAGGATCAGAGAGACACTCAAACCAGGCTGGCGTGGCAGTGCCCAGGTGCCAGTCTGAATAAAACATGCAGGTTGGATGGGCAGAGGCTGTCGCAGGGGAATCAGAATGGGCTGAGCCTAAAGCACCAGGGGCCCTCTGACCTGGGAGGGGCCCTCTGACCTGGGAGGGGCCCTCTGACCTGGGAGGGGCCCTCTGACCTGGGAGGGGCCCTCTGACCTGGGAGGGGCCCTCTGACCTGGGAGGGGCCCTCTGACCTGGGAGGGGCCCTCTGACCTGGGAGGGGCCCTCTGACCTGGGGGGCCCTCTGAGGGGCCCTCTGACCTGGGAGGGGCCCTCTGACCTGGGAGGGGCCCTCTGACCTGGGAGGGGCCCTCTGACCTGGGAGGGGCCCTCTGACCTGGGAGGGGCCCTCTGACCTGGGAGGGGCCCTCTGACCTGGGAGGGGCCCTCTGACCTGGGAGGGGCCCCCTCTGACCTGGGAGGGGCCCTCTGACCTGGGAGGGGCCCTCTGACCTGGGAGGGGCCCTCTGGGAGGGGCCCTCTGACCTGGAGGGGCCCTCTGACCTGGGAGGGGCCCTCTGACCTGGGAGGGGCCCTCTGACCTGGGAGGGGCCCTCTGACCTGGGAGGGGCCCTCTGACCTGGGAGGGGCCCTCTGACCTGGGAGGGGCCCTCTGACCTGGGAGGGGCCCTCTGACCTGGGAGGGGCCCTCTGACCTGGGAGGGGCCCTCTGACCTGGGAGGGGCCCTCTGACCTGGGAGGGGCCCTCTGACCTGGGAGGGGCCCTCTGACCTGGGAGGGGCCCTCTGACCTGGGAGAACCATCATTGCTAGTCGATCTTCCACCACAGGGTGGGAAATGTGTCTGAGCCAGGGAGTTAAATCACATTGAGTGGTTTCTATAGTTGAGGACTGGTGTGAAGGGCTAAGGGACTGCCCTGCCACACTGCCCACTCTGCAGCATGTAACCAACCAGAAGCTGCAATGTGAGTCACATAGAGAACATGGTTTAAAAGCCTCTCCTAGACTCAGTGGTTGAATGCTGAACGATCAAAGATTGTTGATTTATAAACAGGGTTGTGTGATCTGGGGCACATGCCTCGTCATAGCAACGGAAGCAGACATGGAGAGAGAGAGACTGAGTCACCAGAGCTGGGGACCTCTCCTCTATAGAGAGATCTGAAGAGGACTCAGAGTAAGAGGGGGGGAGAGACACGGAGAGAGAGAGACGGGGAGAGAGAGACGGGGAGAGAGAGAGAAGTAGGATGTTTGGTGGTTTCCAGGCGATGGTTAAACACAGGGACCTGTGGGAGGACACTTGCTCCCTGGAGACAGCCACTAGCTACCAGCCCTGCATCTATGGCTTTATAGAGGTCAAAGGGCACTACATAAATCATCTATACGACTAGAAAGAGAAAAGAGATGGGGGAGGCAGAGCGCAAAAAGTAAAGAGAGTGAGAGAAAGAGCGAAAAGTTGAGACAGAGAGATACAAGAGAAAAAGAGGAGGAATGAGGACAGGTAAGTGAATAATTAAAATAATCATTTCCAGCACCAACCTGTCAGATCTGGAGAGAGACAGACAGCGAGACAAAGAGTTTATAAACACAATCATTTCAAGCACCAACCTGTCAGATCCGAGGAGACGGAAGACTCGGCTGGGATCAGAAATCTCAAAGAGTTTATAAACACAATCATTTCAAGATGGAAACACCAACCTGTCAGATCTGAAGAGAGACAGACAGCGAGACAAAGAGTTTATAAACACAATCATTTCAAGCACCAACCTGAACAGATACACAGGAGAACGGAAGACATTAATGAACATGGAAACATACACAGGACATTAATGAACAGAAATCTCACAGGGTGACCTGTAGATTAAAGGAAGGGAATGAACATACACAGGGACATTAACAAGATGGAAACATACACAGGGACATTAATGAACATGGAAACATACACAGGGACATTAATGAACATGGAAACATACACAGGGACATTAATGAACATGGAAACATACACAGGGACATTAATGAACATGGAAACATACACAGGGACATTAATGAACATGGAAACATACACAGGGACATTAATGAACATGGAAACATACACAGGGACATTAATGAACATGGAAACATACACAGGGACATTAATGAACATGGAAACATACACAGGGACATTAATGAACATACACAGGGACATTAATGAACATGGAAACATACACAGGGACATTAATGAACATGGAAACATACACAGGGACATTAATGAACATGGAAACATACACAGGGACATTAATGAACATACACAGGGACATTAATGAACATGGAAACATACACAGGGACATTAATGAACATGGAAACATACACAGGGACATTAATGAACATGGAAACATACACAGGGACATTAATGAACATGGAAACATACACAGGGACATTAATGAACATGGGAATTAATGAACATACACAGGGACATTAATGAACATGGAAACATACACAGGGACATTAATGAACATACAAACATACACAGGGACATTAATGAACATGGAAACATACACAGGGACATTAATGAACATGGAAACATACACAGGGACATTAATGAACATGGAAACATACACAGGGACATTAATGAACATGGAAACATACACAGGGACATTAATGAACATACAAACATACACAGGGACATTAATGAACATGGAAACATACACAGGGACATTAATGAACATGGAAACATACACAGGGACATTAATGAACATACAAACATACACAGGGACATTAATGAACATACACAGGGACATTAATGAACATGGAAACATACACAGGGACATTATGAACATACACAGGGACATTAATGAACATGGAAACATACACAGGGACATTAATGAACATACAAACATACACAGGGACATTAATGAACATACACAGGGACATTAATGAACATGGAAACATACATACAGGGACATTAATGAACATACAAACATACACAGGGACATTAATGAACATACACAGGGACATTAATGAACATGGAAACATACACAGGGACATTATGAACATGGAAACATACACAGGGACATTAATGAACATGGAAACACACACAGGGACATTGATGTGGAGCTACATGGAAACAAACTGGTGCTTTTGCCCCAATACTGGTAACACTCTACAAGGAGTCTTCATTTCCATGGCGATCTTATATTTCCCCATTACGGTCCATCCCATGATTACAGACAGACCTTAGTAGAACTCCCCATAACCTCAGTAGACCCCCCCCAATGACCCCAGTAGACCCCCCCCAATGACCCCAGTAGACCCCCCAATGACCCCAGTAGACCCCCTCCAATGACCCCAGTAGACCCCCCCAATGACCCCAGTAGACCCCCAATGACCCCAGTAGACCCCCAATGACCCCAGTAGACCCCCAATGACCCCAGTAGACCCCCAATGACCCCAGTAGACCCCCTGACCCCAGTAGACCCCCTGCCAACCGTAGGTTACTCTGCTTATCAGAGTTCAGATGGATTCAGTGTTTCGCTGCCTGCCTGCATAGACGAGGCCAGGAGATCAAACGTCTGGGATCACACTGAGGCTAAGCTACATTAGGCTGTTTGTGTCTCTGTGTCCACCTGCAGGTAATGAAGTTGTCAACCTTTCACAGAGAGGATCTCATGTTAACCTGATCACCATGCACACTATAAAAGTCCAGAGATCACTGTGAGGTGAGGCATTCTGTTTTTATGATAGGGGATACCCAGGGTAGTCTTTTCACTGCTTCACACACACACGTGTATGACTGAGCTGAAATAAGGCTGTGTGTTGGCTGGGGACTCAGCCCAGCGTTACAGTACAGTGTGTGTGTGCCAGGGTGGAGCACGACACGTTAGCCTGTCAAAATGTCAGATACCATGCAGTATTCATGTTCATCAGAAAATGAAACAGCTGCACAACAGAGGGTGAAGGTGGGCTGATCAATTATTCAGCCACTCCGTCTCCTCCATGATTCAGTTGAAAAGCCTCCTTGAAGGAAGGCAGTGAAGGAGGGACAGGACATTAGTCTATTGATATGATGATGCCTGGTAGGCTGATCGCTTCAGCGGGTACATTTCCTAGCCACCTAAAGGCCTTGTTCTCCCTCGTCATCAGGACCCCTGGGTAACCCTAACCAGAGGGGGTCTCTGTCCGGCTAAGGACTCCCACCTAGCATGTGTCACTGTTGGTCATGCCTCCTAGTACACAGTTATCTAATGTATTGGTCGACCGAAAGTAGTTTGGTCGACATTTTTTAAAACGTGTATTTTTTCATATATAGACACACGATATGTGTTTTAATAAAATTTGACTATGTGCATTAAGCTTGTCTGATGCTTTAAGCTTACGGTTTGATGAAGTAAGACAAAATGCCTCAAGAGGGCGCCGGAAATCTAGATAACCAGAAAAAGAAAAAACCTGACCCAACTATTTTCCTCCCGGTCATTCCTGCTGGATTTTTCAGATTCTGCCATTCCTCTCCTGAAGTTTCCGGTAAAAAGGCAACACGAGGAGTCGGTAACCTTTCTCATGTGGAATGCCAATTTATCTTACCATTTCTACCAATCTGCGTGCCAGTTATGGTTTTCGTCTGTACATTTTCATGAAAGTTTAATTTAATTTATAACGTCTTCGTATCTCAAAATCATTGTCATGTGGTTCATCAAAATGACATCCAAATGAAAACGATAAACCCAAAAAGTATCTTCTGTTACCAACGATGTAAAAATAGTCTACATAAAAGCCAACGAATAAAAACATGGCGGCCTGCAGGTAGACAATCTCCTGCTGAAAATAATGATCCTATAAATCACATTGACTACGCATGACCTGTCTGGAAGGAACTAGAAACATTGTATCAACCTAGTCCAGCCAAAGCTCATGCTAGAAAACTGGAAACATTGTATCAAATGTCTGGAAGGAACTTGAAACATTGTGTCAACTATTAACTTGGGTCCCTTGCAACATTGTATAAAATATTCTGGACCCATTCAAATATTTCCTGTCCCAGTGAGCTCAAGGCAGACACAACTGTAGGATATTTGGGCAAGGAACGAGAAGCAGTGTTTGACTTGGGCAGGAGTACCAGCATCTCAAATGTTCTACTGCTCCTCCGGTTCCACCTAAAATGTAAACAGTACCAGCACCCAAAATGAGTACTGGAACATATTTCAGTCCAAGTGAAGCAATGAGAAGAAGCAATCAGGAAGGCCTATACTATGACATCTCCACCAGATCAGAGCATGACATTTTTCCCCTTTCATGCTGAGTGTGTAGGATACCTGCCCCTCCCCTCAGAAACAGCGGTAACCCACCGACGTTACAAGCCCCTCCCCACACTGACATTACAAGCCCCTCCCCACACTGACGTTACAAGCCCCTCCCCACACTGACGTTACAAGAGTTATTTAGAAAACAGGAAGAGAGACGTTTCATTAGAGAAGAATGGATTCACCTTTTCAATGCTAGTTAGGGACACTGTAGTTATCACATTTCACTTTGGATTTATTAATTCTGGAACTCTGAACACAAAAACTTGTCAGCTAGCTAGCCTTTCCAATCCTCCTCCAGTATAGACCTGACTGGTGCCTTTCCAATCCCCTCCCCTTTCCAATCCTCCTCCAGTATGTATAGACCTGACTGGTGCCTTTCCAATCCTCCTCCAGTATAGACCTGACTGGTGCCTTTCCAATCCTCCTCCAGTATAGACCGGACTGGTGCCTTTCCAATCCCCTCCTGTATAGACCTGACTGGTGCCTTTCCAATCCCCCTCCTGTATAAACCTGACTGGTGCCTTTCCAATCCCACTCCAGTATAGACCTGACTGGTGCCTTTCCAATCCCCCTCCAGTATAGACCTGACTGTAATTGTAGTCTGGTGCCTTTCCAGGTTTTGTTATGACTGGTGCCAATCCAAGCCACGATTATATTTAGACTCAGTTTGATTGACAATGTGTAGAATGTCTAGAGTGTGACAGTACGGTTACAGATGACGTGACTGAATGGTTTTTCCCCGTCCACTAACGGTAACGCCTACCTCGTTGGACTTGAAGCTCTTTCCCTGCATGCCGTGCTTCCAGAAGGCCAGAACACTGTCCTGAAGGCACACTGGAGCAGGAGGAGAGGAGACATCAGTTATCATACTGTGTTATTGACTTGTTAATGGTTTACTTTGTTTAATTGTTTGTTTATTCCATGTGTAACTCTGTGTTGTCTGTTCACACTGCTATGCTTCATCTTGGCCAGGTCGCAGTTGTAAATGAGAACTTGTTCACCACTAACCTACCTGGTTAAATAAAGGTGTTCTCAACTAGCCTACCTGGTTAAATAAAGGTGTTCTCAACTAGCCTACCTGGTTAAATAAAAGGTGTTCTCAACTGGCCTACCTGGTTATATAAAGGTGTTCTCAACTAGCCTACCTGGTTAAATAAAGGTGTTCTCAACTAGCCTACCTGGTTAAATAAAGGTGTTCTCAACTAGCCTACCTGGTTAAATAAAGGTGTTCTCAACTAGCCTACCTGGTTAAATAAAGGTGTTCTCAACTAGCCTACCTGGTTAAATAAAGGTGAAAAATAAATAAATAAATGTGTTATTATTAAAGGGTTTATTATACAAAAAGTAGAACACAGTCACCGGAGGAGAAGGGAGAGGAATGTATACGACAGGGAGGATATCAGCAATCATCATACATATTAATGTACACATTGGTAGACGTTGACATTAAAGGATGCACAGTATTGAAGGGTAGTGGGATGTGAATACAGGGGAAACCATAACCCTATTATAAACACTCCCCCTACTGGCGTTACAAGCCCCTCCCCCTCAGAAGCCCCTCCCCCTGGATGTGAATACAGGGGAAAACATAACCCTATTATAAACACTGACACGTTACAAGCCCCCCTCAGAAACAGCTGTAACCCACTGACGTTACAAGCCCCTCCCCCTCAGAAACAGCGGTAACCCACTGACGTTACAAGCCCCTCCCCCAGAAACAGCGGTAACCCACTGACGTTACAAGCCCTCCCCCTTAGGAACAGCTGTAACCCACTGGCGTTACAAGCCCCTCCCCTTCAGAAACAGCTGTAACCCATTGGCGTTACAAGCCCCTCCCCCCTACTGGCGTTACAAAGTAGGTGTTACAGTAGTAGGTGAATCATATTAAAGAGTTCATCTTACCAACGGATCCAATGGTGAAGTCAAAGCTGAGCTCCGAGGCTAGCTTCTTGTTAGACTTTAATCTTCCCATGAGGTTCACGATCTTTAGATTTTCTAGAATAAAAAATAAAAATAGGATAGAGCTTTTTGAATAGTGGCCGGATTTTTAAAAAACAGTTCCTCATTTATGAGGATATCACAGTGTCCGTTCTCAGCTGCTTACAATCTTTCACGGTTCCTGAAATGAGTAAAAGAGAACTGTCCTAATAATGCTCGGTGATTTTAGAACGAGCTGTAAAAGACTAAAACTAGAGGAGAGGGTGTCGCTGTCTGAGATTAAAGCTCTGATAGAGGAGACTAAAACTAGAGAGGGTGTCGCTGTCTGAGATTAAAGCTCTGATAGAGGAGACTAAAACAAGAGGAGAGGATGTCGCTGTCTGAGATTAAAGCTCTGATAGAGGTGACTAAAACTAGAGGAGAGGGTGTGTCACTGTGAGATTAAAGCTCTGATAGAGGAGACTAAAACTAGAGAGGGTGTCGCTGTCTGTGATTAAAGCTCTGATAGAGGAGACTAAAACTAGAGAGGGTGTCGCTGTCTGAGATTAAAGCTCTGATAGGAGACTAAAACAAGAGGAGAGGGTGTCGCTGTCTGAGATTAAAGCTCTGGTAGAGGAGACAAACTAGAGGAGAGGGTGTCGCTGTCTGAGATTAAAGCTCTGATAGAGGAGTCTGAGATTAAAGCTCTGATAGAGGAGACTAAAACTAGAGAGTGTGTGTCGCTGTCTGAGATTAAAGCTCTGATAGAGGAGACTAAAACAAGAGGAGAGGGTGTCGCTGTCTGAGATTAAAGCTCTGATAGGAGACTAAAACAAGAGGAGAGGGTGTAAATCCTGCTGTCTGAGATTAAAGCTCTGATAGAGGAGTCTGAGATTAAAGCTCTGATAGAGGAGACTAAAACTAGAGAGGGTGTCGCTGTCTGAGATTAAAGCTCTGATAGAGCTCTGAGACTAAAACTGGAGGAGAGGGTGTCGCTGTCTGAGATTAAAGCTCTGATAGAGGAGACTAAAACTGGAGGAGAGGGTGTCGCTGTCTGAGATTAAAGCTCTGATAGAGGAGACTAAAACAAGAGGAGAGGGTGTCGCTGTCTGAGATTAAAGCTCTGGTAGAGGAGACAAACTAGAGGAGAGGGTGTCGCTGTCTGAGATTAAAGCTCTGGTAGAGGAGACTAAAACAAGAGGAGAGGGTGTCGCTGTCTGAGATTAAAGCTCTGATAGAGGAGACTAAAACAAGAGGAGAGGGTGTCGCTGTCTGAGATTAAAGCTCTGGTAGAGGAGACTAAAACTAGAGGAGAGGGTGTCGCTGTCTGAGATTAAAGCTCTGGTAGAGGAGACTAAAACTAGAGGAGAGGGTGTCGCTGTCTGATGTTAAAGCTCTGATAGAGGAGTCTAAAACTGGAGAGGGTGTCGCTGTCTGAGATTAAAGCTCTGATAGATGAGACTAAAACTAGAGGAGAGGGTGTCGCTGTCTGAGATTAAAGCTCTGGTAGAGGAGTCTGAGATTAAAGCTCTGATAGAGGAGACTAAAACTAGAGGAGAGGGTGTCGCTGTCTGAGATTAAAGCTCTGGTAGAGGAGACAAACTAGAGGAGAGGGTGTCGCTGTCTGAGATTAAAGCTCTGATAGAGGAGTCTGAGATTAAAGCTCTGATAGAGGAGACTAAAACTAGAGAGGGTGTCGCTGTCTGAGATTAAAGCTCTGATAGAGGAGACTAAAACAAGAGGAGAGGGTGTCGCTGTCTGAGATTAAAGCTCTGATAGGAGACTAAAACAAGAGGAGAGGGTGTCGCTGTCTGAGATTAAAGCTCTGATAGAGGAGTCTGAGATTAAAGCTCTGATAGAGGAGACTAAAACTAGAGAGGGTGTCGCTGTCTGAGATTAAAGCTCTGATAGAGGAGACTAAAACTGGAGGAGAGGGTGTCGCTGTCTGAGATTAAAGCTCTGATAGAGGAGACTAAAACTGGAGGAGAGGGTGTCGCTGTCTGAGATTAAAGCTCTGGTAGAGGAGACAAACTAGAGGAGAGGGTGTCGCTGTCTGAGATTAAAGCTCTGATAGAGGAGACTAAAACAAGAGGAGAGGGTGTCGCTGTCTGAGATTAAAGCTCTGGTAGAGGAGACAAACTAGAGGAGAGGGTGTCGCTGTCTGAGATTAAAGCTCTGATAGAGGAGACTAAAACAAGAGGAGAGGGTGTCGCTGTCTGAGATTAAAGCTCTGGTAGAGGAGACTAAAACAAGAGGAGAGGGTGTCGCTGTCTGAGATTAAAGCTCTGGTAGAGGAGACAAACTAGAGGAGAGGGTGTCGCTGTCTGAGATTAAAGCTCTGGTAGAGGAGACAAACTAGAGGAGAGGGTGTCGCTGTCTGAGATTAAAGCTCTGATAGATGAGACTAAAACTAGAGGAGAGGGTGTGTCGCTGTCTGAGATTAAAGCTCTGGTAGAGGAGACTAAAACTAGAGGAGAGGGTGTCGCTGTCTGAGATTAAAGCTCTGATAGATGAGACTAAAACAAGAGGAGAGGGTGTCGCTGTCTGAGATTAAAGCTCTGATAGATGAGACTAAAACTAGAGGAGAGGGTGTCGCTGTCTGAGATTAAAGCTCTGGTAGAGGAGACTAAAACTAGAGGAGAGGGTGTCGCTGTCTGAGATTAAAGCTCTGATAGATGAGACTAAAACAAGAGGAGAGGGTGTCGCTGTCTGAGATTAAAGCTCTGGTAGAGGAGACAAACTAGAGGAGAGGGTGTCGCTGTCTGAGATTAAAGCTCTGATAGATGAGACTAAAACTAGAGGAGAGGGTGTCGCTGTCTGAGATTAAAGCTCTGGTAGAGGAGACTAAAACTAGAGGAGAGGGTGTCGCTGTCTGAGATTAAAGCTCTGATAGATGAGACTAAAACAAGAGGAGAGGGTGTCGCTGTCTGAGATTAAAGCTCTGATAGATGAGACTAAAACTAGAGGAGAGGGTGTCGCTGTCTGAGATTAAAGCTCTGATAGATGAGACTAAAACAAGAGGAGAGGGTGTCGCTGTCTGAGATTAAAGCTCTCATAGAGGAGACTAAAACTAGAGGAGAGGGTGTCGCTGTCTGAGATTAAAGCTCTGATAGAGGAGACTAAAACTAGAGGAGAGGGTGTCGCTGTCTGAGATTAAAGCTCTGATAGATGAGACTAAAACAAGAGGAGAGGGTGTCGCTGTCTGAGATTAAAGCTCTGATAGATGAGACTAAAACTAGAGGAGAGGGTGTCGCTGTCTGAGATTAAAGCTCTGGTAGAGGAGACTAAAACTAGAGGAGAGGGTGTCGCTGTCTGAGATTAAAGCTCTGATAGATGAGACTAAAACAAGAGGAGAGGGTGTCGCTGTCTGAGATTAAAGCTCTGATAGAGGAAAATGTTGTTGACTGTCTTGATTGTTTTAGAGGAACTTTCATGAGAAAAGAAAAGATGTTTCATGGAAAACCAGATGTTTTAGGTTTCGTTATTGTGAAACGTCAAATCTGGTCTTAATTTTGACAAATCGATATACAAGTGATATATTTTGGTCTTTTAGTAGTGAATCTCTTTTAGCCCCTAGCAGTTAAGCGCTACCATTGAAATCGTGATGGAGAGGCACTATGCCATCTCAAGGTAGAGGTTCAGTATGTAATCGACTCTCTTCTAGATGTGCTGGGTGGTACCACCTCTAGGGAGGGGTTCAGTATGTAATCGACTCCCTTCTAGATGTGCTGGGTGGTACCACCTCTAGGGAGGGGTTCAGTATGTAATCGACTCCCTCCTAGATGTGCTGGGTGGTACCACCTCTAGGGAGGGGTTCAGTATGTAATCGACTCCCTCCTAGATGTGCTGGGTGGTACCACCTCTAGGGAGGGGTTCAGTATGTAATCGACTCCCTCCTAGATGTGCTGGGTGGTACCACCTCTAGGGAGGGTTCAGTATGTGCTGGGTCGACTCCCTCTAGATGTGCTGGGTGGTACCACCTCTATATAATCGACTCCCTTCTAGATGTGCTGGGTGGTACCACCTCTAGGGAGGGTTCAGTATGTAATCGACTCCCTTCTAGGAGGGGTTCAGTATGTAATCCGACTCCCTTCTAGATGTGCTGGGTGGTACCACCTCTAGGGAGGGTTCAGTATGTAATCGACTCCTTCTAGATGTGCTGGGTGGTACCACCTCTAGGGAGGGGTTCAGTATGTAATCGACTCTCTTCTAGATGTGCTGGGTGGTACCACCTCTAGGGAGGGGTTCAGTATGTAATCGACTCTCTTCTAGATGTGCTGGGTGGTACCACCTCTAGGGAGGGGTTCAGTATGTAATCGACTCCCTTCTAGATGTGCTGGGTGGTACCACCTCTAGGGAGGGGTTCAGTATGTAATCGACTCCCTTCTAGATGTGCTGGGTGGTACCACCTCTAGGGTCTTTTCCTGGTTAAATAAATGAAATAATGACTGAAGGACAAACAATTAACAGCATGTCTACTTTCTCAGTGCAGGACTAGTTAGACTGAAAGGGAGTCCCAAATGGCTCACTTTTCCCTATGTAGTGCACTTTCCTATGGGCCCTGGTCAAAAGTAGTGCACTACCAGCCCTATGGGCCCTGGTCCAAAGTAGTGCAGTACATAGGGAATAGGGTGCCATTTGGGATGCAAACAAAGTGCAGGAAGTCATCTCTGTGGGGGTCAGAGGTCATACTTACTGTCCAGGCACACGAGCACGGTGTCCCTCTCCAGCTGGGTCACATGGATGGCATCCACTGCTTGGCCAGCTAAGGGGAAGACACACAGAAAATAATGGTTAGCATAAAGATATCCCCTACTGGAATCCAGAAATACATCAACACAGGAGGAGGTGTTTCAATGTGTACATACAGTATGAATCCAGGGTTGTGTTCACGGTTTTAAAAACGACACGCTTGGAAGCGACAGAAAATTAAACATTTTCAGGTCGTCGAGATCGTCCCTCCAAGTTTCCGTTTTCTTCCGTTTGGTGTCTATTGACAGTACAACAATTGACTAATCTCAGTGAACCAGGAGGAGCCAGAGTTGAGGACGATCGTCTCTGTGTAGTTCCAGCTAGCTTCGTAGCATTCCACTCGGGAGGAGCCAGAGTTGAGGACGATAGTCTCTGTGTAGATCTAGCTAGCTTCGTAGCGTACCACTCAGGAGGTGGTAGTGTGTGTGTTTGGTGCCTATTGATCCCATCTCAGTGAACCAGGAGGAGAAGAACTTGAGGTTGATGGTACACTACATGACCAAAAGTATGTAGACACCAGCTAGTCGAACATCTCATTCTAAAATCATGGGCATTAATATGGAGTTGGTCCTCGTTTGCTGCTTTAACAGCCTCCAATCTTCTGGGAAGGTTTTCCACTAGATGTTGGAACATTACTGCGGGGACTTACTTCCATTCAGCCACAAGAGAATTAGTGATTCGAGCGCAGAATTTTCTAGAATGTCATTGTACGCTGTAGCGTTAAGATTTCCCTTCACTGGAACTAAGGGGCCCGAACTATGAAAAACAGCCCCAGACCATTATTCCTCCTCCACCAAACTTTACAGTTGGCACTATGCATTGGGGCAGGTAGCGTTCTCTGGCATCCCCCAAACCCAGATTATTTTGTTGGACTGCCAGATGGTGAAGCGGGATTCATCACTCCAGAGAACGAGTTGTTTCCACTGCTCCAGAGTCCAAAGGCGGCAAGCTTTTCACCACTTCAGCCGACGCTTGGCGTTGCTCATGGTGATCTTAGGCTTGTGTGCGCGGCTGCTCGGCCATGGAAACCCAATTCATGAAGCTCCTGACGAACAGTTCTTGTGCTGAAGTTGCTTCCAGAGGCAGTTAGGAACTCGATAGTGAGTGTTGCAACCGAGGAGGTGATGATTTTTACACGTTGCACGCTTCAGCATTAGCCGGACCTATTGTGTGAGCTTGAGGGGTAGCCTACCACCAATCAGGCTTGAGGGGTAGCCTAGCACCAATCAGGCTTGAGGGGTAGCCTACCACCAATCAGGCTTGAGGGGTAGCCTACCACCAATCAGGCTTGAGGGGTAGCCTACCACCAATCAGGCTTGAGGGGTAGCCTACCACCAATCAGGCTTGAGGGGTAGCCTACCACCAATCAGGCTTGAGGGTAGCCTACCTACCAATCAGGCTTGAGGGGTAGCCTACCACCAATCAGGCTTGAGGAGTACACTACCAATCAGGCTTGAGGGGTACCTACCACCAATCAGGCTTGAGGGGTAGCCTACCACCAATCAGGCTTGAGGGGTAGCCTACCACCAATCAGGCTTGAGGGTAGCCTACCACCAATCAGGCTTGAGGGGTAGCCTACCAAATCAGGCTTGAGGGGTAGCCTACCACCAATCAGGCTTGAGGGTAGCCTACCACCAATCAGGCTTGAGGAGTAGCCTACCAAATCAGGCTTGAGGGGTAGCCTACCAAATCAGGCTTGAGGGGTAGCCTACCACCAATCAGGCTTGAGGGGTAGCCTACCAAATCAGGCTTGAGGGGTAGCCTACCACCAATCAGGCTTGAGGGGTAGCCTACCACCAATCAGGCTTGAGGGTAGCCTACACACCAATCAGGCTTGAGGAGTACACTACCAATCAGGCTTGAGGAGTACACTACCAATCAGGCTTGAGGGGTACACTACCAATCAGGCTTGAGGGGGTACACTACCAATCAGGCTTGAGGGGTAGCCTACCACCAATCAGGCTTGAGGGGTAGCCTACCACCAATCAGGCTTGAGGGGTAGCCTACCACCAATCAGGCTTGAGGGGTACACCACCAATCAGGCTTGAGGGGTACACTACCAATCAGGCTTGAGGAGTACACTACCAATCAGGCTTGAGGAGTACACTACCAATCAGGCTTGAGGAGTACACTACCAATCAGGCTTGAGGAGTACACTACCAATCAGGCTTGAGGAGTACACTACCAATCAGGCTTGAGGAGTACACTACCAATCAGGCTTGAGGAGGACACTACCAATCAGGCTTGAGGGGTACACTACCAATCAGGCTTGAGGGTAGCCTACTACCAATCAGGCTTGAGGGGTAGCCTACCAAATCAGGCTTGAGGGGTAGCCTACACTACCAATCAGGCTTGAGGAGTACACTACCAATCAGGCTTGAGGGGTAGTACACTACCAATCAGGCTTGAGGGGTAGCCTACCACCAATCAGGCTTGAGGGGTAGCCTACCACCAATCAGGCTTGAGGAGTACACTACCAATCAGGCTTGAGGAGTACACTACCAATCAGGCTTGAGGAGTACACTACCAATCAGGCTTGAGGGTAGCCTACACTACCAATCAGGCTTGAGGGGTAGCCTACCACCAATCAGGCTTGAGGGGTACCTACCAAATCAGGCTTGAGGGGTAGCCTACCAATCAGGCTTGAGGGGTAGCCTACCACCAATCAGGCTTGAGGGTAGCCTACCAATCAGGCTTGAGGGTAGCCTACCAATCAGGCTTGAGGAGTACACTACCAATCAGGCTTGAGGAGTACACTACCAATCAGGCTTGAGGAGTACACTACCAATCAGGCTTGAGGAGTACACTACCAATCAGGCTTGAGGAGTACACTACCAATCAGGCTTGAGGAGTACACTACCAATCAGGCTTGAGGAGTACACTACCAATCAGGCTTGAGGAGTACACTACCAATCAGGCTTGAGGAGTACACTACCAATCAGGCTTGAGGAGTACACTACCAATCAGGCTTGAGGGGTACACTACCAATCAGGCTTGAGGAGTACACTACCAATCAGGCTTGAGGGGTAGCCTACCACCAATCAGGCTTGAGGGGTAGCCTACCACCAATCAGGCTTGAGGGGTAGCCTACCACCAATCAGGCTTGAGGGTAGCCTACCACCAATCAGGCTTGAGGGGTAGCCTACCAAATCAGGCTTGAGGAGTACACTACCAATCAGGCTTGAGGAGTACACTACCAATCAGGCTTGAGGAGTACACTACCAATCAGGCTTGAGGAGTACACTACCAATCAGGCTTGAGGAGTACACTACCAATCAGGCTTGAGGAGTACACTACCAATCAGGCTTGAGGAGTACACTACCAATCAGGCTTGAGGAGTACACTACCAATCAGGCTTGAGGAGTACACTACCAATCAGGCTTGAGGGGTACACTACCAATCAGGCTTGAGGAGTACACTACCAATCAGGCTTGAGGAGTACACTACCAATCAGGCTTGAGGAGTACACTACCAATCAGGCTTGAGGAGTACACTACCAATCAGGCTTGAGGAGTACACTACCAATCAGGCTTGAGGAGTACACTACCAATCAGGCTTGAGGAGTACACTACCAATCAGGCTTGAGGAGTACACTACCAATCAGGCTTGAGGAGTACACTAAAAAACAAATATTATAAAACCTATCACGTTAAACACTTAGTAACGGCCGGATCCATTTGAAAGTTGTTCACACAGCACATTAAAACTTTGATATTATTTTATCAATAGGAGTGGAAAAAGGTACTGTGTGAAAAGAGGACATTAACGATAAGTAAAGAAATAACGACGACACCTCTAAAACCCTATTTCACAGCGAGCTGAATTTACATGTCAGCTGAAATCAACATGAAAGAAAACTTCAAATGAAAACCGTAGCACCGACTCTACCATGGATTGGTGGTTTCAGAAGTGCCTCAATGAAGAGTTCGGCGTTCGATTAGACACGTGCGATACGCACATAGTTACGAAGCTGCTAGAGTTAGCGACAGGCGGACAAGCAATACCCACTGTCATAGTACGGATGTGAAGCCTGAGATGCAATGTGAAGCTAACTGAAGCTGGCTAGCTTTAAAAAAAAAAAAGCCTGAGTAGATCTAGCTAGCTTCGTAGCGTACCACTCAGGAAGAGCCAGAGTTGAGGACGATAGGCTCTGGTGTAGTGTGTGTTAGTTCCTTACTTGATCCCATCTCAGTGAACCAGGAAGAGCAGGAGTTGAGGTTGATGGTCTCAAAGCGAACCACCTGGCCTGGCTCCATGGCCTGGCTGACAGCGATACACACCATGGGGTATTCCTGCTCTGGAACCACCAACATCTCAAACACCTTCAGAGGGCTGGGTAGGGGGAAGTCAAAGTGCTGAAGGACAAAAGAGACAGAGAGAGACAGAGACAGAAACAGACAGAGAGAGACAGAGAGAGACAGAGACAGAGACAGAGAGAGAGAGAGAGCGAGAGAGCGAGCGAGAGAGATAGAGACAGAGACAGAGACAGAGAGAGAGACAGAGAGAGAGACAGAGAGAGAGACAGAGACAGAGACAGAGAGACAGAGAGACAGAGACAGAGAGACAGAGACAGAGAGACAGACAGAGACAGAGAGAGATAGAAAGAGACAGAGAGAAAGAGACAGAGAGAAAGAGAGAGAGACAGAGAGAAAGAGACAGAGAGAGACAGAGAGAAAGAGACAGAGAGAAAGAGAGAAAGAGACAGAGAGAAAGAGAGAACGAAAGAGAAAACGGAGGATGAGGGTCTCTGGAAGTAATGCTGAGAAGGTAAAGTGGGTTCTAATACCACAGTATTTCAGTCATTTTGTAAATGAAATAATATGGATGCTATAGCAATTTTCTAGGCAGAGAACTCCCATTCTCCTTCTCCATTAGCCTGCTCCTGAGCATGGAAGTTAGCTGAATGGAACAAAGCTTATGTGTTTAGTTCTAAGGAGTCCTGAATGGAACATAGCTTATGCGTTTGGTTTTAAAGAGTCCTTCTATAATATGAATTATGACTGCTTGATTTGTTTTGAAACCAATGCTGTTGTTCACAGAGTACAACCTAATGTAGACCTGGGATAACTAGTTGTAACTCTGCTTGGTGGAAAGTTACTTTTTCCAGGGGGAACAAATAGTTCCTTTGGAGGTGACTACAACTATTTGAATACAGACCCTCAAACATGGCAAAAAAAATGTTTTTTTAACTATTTGAATATACATCTGAGAAAGAGACTACTTTGATTCACGAGACCCTATGGCTCAAGTCCCGGTCCCCGCCCTCAAGTCCCGGTCCCCGCCCTCAAGTCCCGGTCCCCGCCCTCAAGTCTGAGTCACTGAGTCACTCATTTGCTTTGCCTTTCTTTCTGTGCCACCAAATGTTTGCATGTCGGCTACTGGTAATGTTACCAGGGCCACGTTCAATTAGAAAAAGACATACTCAAAAGTTGCAAAATAGAAATTCCATGAATAGAGCCAATGTTATTCCTTATTCAACATGTCAGAGGCATGTTTGTTCTACATAGCAAATTTCTATCTGAACATTCCAAAACCGTGCGTCCCTGCTGAAGATCTAGAATCTAGCTACAGGTGGGGCCATTCGACTACAGGTGGGGCCATTCGACTACAGACTAGATGAGGGACTGACCTTGATGAGCATGAACCTCTGCATAGGCTCGTACCACTGTAGCAGGACTATCCCAGACTGCAGCGCTCCACACAGGTACTTATGGCCCGTATAGGGGTTCCTCACTGTGAGAGGAGAGAGAGATGTGAAAATAATTAATAATAACTAATAATAACTAATAATTAATAATAACAAATAACCAATCATAATTAATAAATCATAATTAATAATAAATAACTAATAATAATTAATAATAACAATAACTAAATAATAACTCATAAGAATGAATAATAACTCATAATATTTAATAATAACTCGTAATAATCAATAATAACCCATAGTAACCCATAATAATTAATAACCCATAATAATTAATACTAATAATAACTCATAATAATTACTAATAATAATAACTCATAATAATTACTAATAACTCATATTTATAATAACAATAACCCATAATAATCAATAATAATTAATAACTCATAATAATTAATAATAACTAATAACTAATAATAATTAATAATTTTAATAATAATTCCAAAGGGATTCTTGCCACTATTATTATAAAAGACAAAAGGACAAGGTAAGACAAGGTGGGACAAGGTGGGACAAGGTATAGGAGAGATAACAGCATGGCTTCTCTCACTGTTAAGACTGGGAGTTTCTTATCTAGTCTAAACTGACCACAGGCAACAAGAACAAGTGGTTGAGGGGGTACAGCTGCTCTAGGAACTAGACAGTGGTTGAGGGGGTACAGCTGCTCTAGGAACTAGACAGTGGTTGAGGGGGTATAGCTCCTCTAGGAACTAGACAGTGGTTGAGGGGGTACAGCTGCTCTAGGAACTAGACAGTGGTTGAGGGGGTACAGCTCCTCTAGGAACTAGACAGTGGTTGAGGGGGAACAGCTCCTCTAGGAACTAGACAGTGGTTGAGGGGGAACAGCTCCTCTAGGAACTAGACAGTGGTTGAGGGGGTACAGCTCCTCTAGGAACTAGACAGTGGTTGAGGGGTACAGCTGCTCTAGGACCTAGACAGTGGTTGAGGGGGTACAGCTGCTCTAGGAACTAGACAGTGGTTGAGGGGTACAGCTGCTCTAGGAACTAGACAGTGGTTGAGGGGGTACAGCTCCTCTAGGAACTAGACAGTGGTTGAGGGGAACAGCTCCTCTAGGAACTAGACAGTGGTTGAGGGGGAACAGCTCCTCTAGGAACTAGACAGTGGTTGAGGGGGACAGCTCCTCTAGGAACTAGACAGTGGTTGAGGGGTAGAGCTCCTCTAGGAACTAGACAGTGGTTGAGGGGTAGAGATCCTCTAGGAACTAGACAGTGGTTGAGGGGTACAGCTCCTCTAGGAACTAGACAGTGGTTGAGGGGTAGAGATCCTCTAGGAACTAGACAGTGGTTGAGGGGGTACAGCTGCTCTAGGAACTAGACAGTGGTTGAGGGGGTACAGCTGCTCTAGGAACTAGACAGTGGTTGAGGGGGTATAGCTGCTCTCCTATAGTAAATGTACCAATGCAGCACTTGTGACAGCCCTTTGTGTCCGGGATCTTGGTGGTCAAGGCAAACCTCCTGCAGAGAGAAAACAGCCAGTCAGTCAGGATCAACACACAGTCATATGGTGATTGGAGAGTGGTGTGGGTGACTGTAGAAATAGAACGACTAGAGCGGGAACATCCCCCCCCCCAGACCACAGCAATTTGACTGTAGGCTCATGATCGTATTATTATTTCTTTACTTTTAGTGGTGATCTGTAAGGTGAAGAGAATAGGTCCCTCTCTCACCGGGGATCCAATAGGTCTCTCTCTCTCTCACCGGGGATCCAATAGGTCTCTCACTCTCTCACCGGGGAACCAATAGAATAGGTCCCTCTCTCTCACCGGGGAACCAATAGAATAGGTCCCTCTCTCTCACCGGGGAACCAATAGAATAGGTCCCTCTCTCTCACCGGGGAACCAATAAAATAGGTCTCTCTCACCGGGGAACCAATAGAATAGGTCCCTCTCTCACCGGGGATCCAATAGGTCTCTCACTCTCTCACCGGGGAACCAGTAGAATAGGTCCCTCTCTCTCACCGGGGAACCAATAGAATAGGTCCCCCTCTCTCACCGGGGAACCAATAGAATAGGTCCCTCTCTCTCACTGGGGAACCAATAGAATAGGTCCCTCTCTCTCACCGGGGAACCAATAGAATAGGTCTCTCTCCCTCTCACCGGGGAACCAATAGAATAGGTCTCTCTCCCTCTCACCGGGGAACCAATAGAATAGGTCTCTCACCGGGGAACCAATAGAATAGGTCTCTCTCTCTCTCACCGGGGAACCAATAGAATAGGTCTCTCTCTCTCACCGGGGAACCAATAGAATAGGTCTCTCTCTCTCTCACCGGGGAACCAATAGAATAGGTCTCTCTCTCTCACCGGGAACCAATAGAATAGGTCTCTCTCTCTCTCACCGGGAACCAATAGAATAGGTCCCTCTCTCACCGGGGATCTCTCTCACTCTCTCACCGGGGAACCAGTAGAATAGGTCTCTCTCTCTCACCGGGGAACCAATAGAATAGGTCTCTCTCTCTCTCACCGGGAACCAATAGAATAGGTCTCTCTCTCTCTCACCGGGGAACCAATAGAATAGGTCTCTCTCTCTCTCACCGGGGAACCAATAGAATAGGTCTCTCTCTCTCAGAATAGGTCTCTCTCTCTCACCGGGGAACCAATAGAATAGGTCTCTCTCTCTCACCGGGGAACCAATAGAATAGGTCTCTCTCTCTCACCGGGGAACCAATAGAATAGGTCTCTCTCTCTCACCGGGGAACCAATAGAATAGGTCTCTCTCTCTCACCGGGGAACCAATAGAATAGGTCTCTCTCTCTCACCGGGGAACCAATAGAATAGGTCTCTCTCTCTCTCTCACCGGGGAACCAATAGAATAGGTCTCTCTCTCTCTCACCGGGGAACCAATAGAATAGGTCCCTCTCTCTCGTCGGGGATCAATTAAAACAAGTGAGTCAAAGGATGTAGTGTGTGCGTGTCTCACCTAGGTAAGATCTTGTCTGGGAAGCGGTGTGTCTGGAACTGAGAGGCGAGGCCAGGTTTCTTCAGCTGCTCAAACAGCCCAATCAGGTTGTGAGAGTACAGCTGGAACGTCTTTCCTGTGATCACATATGAAACAAGTTAGCATCACATTATAAGACACCAAATGGCACCCTATTCCCTATATAGTGCACTACTTTGTCCCAAATGGCACCCTATTCCCTATATAGTGCACTACTTAGGCCCAAATGGCACCCTATTCCCGATATACTGCACTACTTCGTCCCAAATCGCACCCTATTCTCTACAGGGCTCTGGTCAGAAGTAGTGCACTATATGAGAAATAATGTGCCCTTTCTGGGGTCACAGACACGGTTGTCCTTTCTGGGGTCACAGACACGGTTGTCCTTTCTGGGGTCACAGACACGGTTGTCCTTTCTGGGGTCACAGACACGGTTGTCCTTTCTGGGGTCACAGACACGGTGTCCTTTCTGGGGTCACAGACACGGCGGTGTCCTTTCTGGGGTCACAGACACGGCGGTGTCCTTTCTGGGGTCACAGACACGGCGGTGTCCTTTCTGGGGTCACAGACACGGTGTGTCCTTTCTGGGGTCACAGACACGGTGTGGGGTCACTGTCCTTTCTGGGGTCACAGACACGGTGTCCTTTCTGGGGTCACAGACACGGCGGTGTCCTTTCTGGGGTCACAGACACGGCGGTGTCCTTTCTGGGGTCACAGACACGGCGGTGTCCTTTCTGGGGTCACGACACGGCGGTGTCCTTTCTGGGGTCACAGACACGGCGGTGTCCTTTCTGGGGTCACAGTCACAGACACGGCGGTGTCCTTTC